>NC_141697.1:54606197-54821197 GCF_964263255.1 Lissotriton vulgaris | reverse complement strand
ACAGTGTGTACGGCGAAATTCTACATAATTAAGCCCTCCGCATAACTTGCTTCTCCATTTTTGCATAATTGTAGTGACCCTGACAATGGTAAAACTCTGCAGGGTGATTTGGGGCTTGTTACAATGATGATGAAACCCATCTTTTCATAGAAGCTGTGAAATACATTTCAATTTTCACAAGTCCCTATAGCACTGTAACTATATATATATATATATAACTAGCAGCCCCTCCCGACGTTGTCCGGGTATGAATTGCTGCCGACCAGTAGTATATTGTTTTGTAGGATTTCGTTTTGATAGCATTTCTTATCTGTGACAGGCCTGTGAAAGGCTCCGATTTACAGTGCACTGCTGATGCACTTAAGAGTGCGCGTTCAGTAGTGTGTGAACTCGAGTTTCCCTACTTTATTTTTCCTTGCAATATTATATAGCGTGAACTCGACAACATGGCATGAGCACAATTTACATTACAGAAGAACACATTCATTTGTGGTAGGCACGGGGAGACAAAGCGATTTGCCTGGAATCACAGATGTTAAGCTGATGCCGAGATTCGAACGTAGCTCCCCAGCTCTAAAGTTCGTGATTCTAGAACTTGTGGCGGGAGGTGTGTCTAAAAGTGTATGTCAGTGCTGGCCATCAATGACAGAGACCTGTGCATTTTTCAAATGGGTGGTGAAAAAATATGAGTATGTTGCTGGAGATGTGGGCCGCAGTGCCACCAATGTAATTACTGGGGGAGGGTAAACACCCATTATTCCTTAACTTTCTTTACGCATACCATCACTCCGCATACTTTCATTACGAAAGTACCATGACTCCGCAATGCCATTATAACACATGGCATTACATTTTATATGCTTTTACCACAGATACATTTATTCGCTGTAAATGCATGAATGGAAAAAGCATGTTTCTTTTAATGTTTGGATAAGGTAAGTATGTGTATAGGGGTATATGTTTCGGGGTACTGACGTATATGTTTTGGGGTGTTTGGGTATTTTAAGGGTTCACATATAGTTTTGGGTTATGGGGTACAGGGGTACTTTTAGGGTTTAGGGATAGGTATGGGTTTTGGGTTACAGGGGTATTTTTAGGATTCAGGGCTAGGTTTGGGTTTTGGGGTATAGGGGTATTTTTAGGGTTCAGGGGTAGGTTTGGGTTTTGGGGTACAGGGGTATTTTAAGGGTTCAGGGCTAGGTTTGGGTTTTGGGGTACAGGGGTATTTTTAGGGTTCAGGGCTAGGTTTGGGTTTTGGGGTACAGGGGTATTTTAGGGTTCAGGGGTAGGTTTGGGTTTTGGGGTACAGGGTTATTTTTATGGTTCAGAGCTCGGTTTGGGTTTTGGGGTACAGGGGTATTTTTAGGGTTCAGGGATAGGTTTGGGTCTCGGGGTACAGGGGTATTTTAAGGGTTCAGGGCTAGGTTTGGGTTTTGGGGTACAGGGGTATTTTAGGGTTATGGGGTAGGTTTAGGTTTTGGAGTACAGTGGTTCAGGGCTAGGTTTGGGTTTTGGGGTACAGGGGTATTTTTAGGGTTCAGGGGTAGGTTTGGGTTTTGAGGTACAGGGGTATTTATAGGGTTCAGGGCTAGGTTTGCGTTTTGGGGTACAGGGGTATTTTTAGGGTTTATGGATAGGTTTGGGTTTTGGGGTACAGGGCATATTTATAGGGTTAAGATGGGTTAGTGTTTAAGGGTGTTGGGGTATTTTAAGGAGTAAGGGTGGGTTATGATTATGGGGTGCAGGGGTATTTAAAAGGAGCAGGGTGGGATTAGCACACGATATGGGACATGGCATGAACGTACCACATGCCCCCAGCGTTTGTCACACCCCCAGCACACGCCCACAGCACAACGCAGACACGCCCACATGGGACTACTTAGCTGACCCGGTTATTTTACCTTTTAAATGTATATGGTGGGCGTCTGCATAGCCTATGTCCTTCTGCTGCAACTGCCCTTTCCAACGCTGTATTGGGTTTTGTGATTGGTGGTGTGGTTCCCGAGATTACCCGCCTCAAAGGTTTGGGCTCTCTCTTTATTATATTAGAATGGATACCAGCGGCCACCATGACAGGACACAAGGGTTTGTTCCCTGCATCCAGAAAAAAATGACAAGAGCCATGAGAGGTAGTGTGAGCACCTACTGATTACCGGGTTCATGTGGGGGCCCCAAAGTGACCCTATAGAATTGAATTTTATTTTTGGGTTTCTTTTCAGGGATGCCATGGGAAAACTGCTATACTCAGCCTGGCTGATGGTGAGAGCTGTGGAGCATTTTGCAGTGCAAACTATAACGGGGCGGTTCACCGGGCCACGCCCCAACCCTAGCGGGCGAACAACTTCTGCTGAGTATGGGTTTTTTCCATGCACAGTGAGCTGTGTAAAGCCACAGGTTAGACCCTGAACCCAACCCCTGGGGCGGACAACTTCTGATGTGACACCCCTCTGCCTAACAGTCTGACCCCATTTAAAAAAAAATATGATTTAAATTATGAAATTTTGAGGGGCTTGCGGATGCTGGGCCCATGTATGCAAACCCTAACAGGTTTCTGGGTTTGCAAGCCCATTTACAAGGTACGTGAATCCTTCAATAAAATACATGTTTTTAAAAAAAAATAATTAAATCACTGACGGATCTATTTGAGACCACTCATGTGAGCCTTGGGATACCAGAATGCTCAGTCCACACTAGTCTGTCTAGGGACTCTTGCGTCAGAAGTTTGTGAAACAAACCTGGCCAGCAACAGCAAAATGCCATGCTCCAGAATTGTAGGAGGCCCTAGACCTGGCTTTTTGACGGAGACACAGCGCCCAGATACCCCTAAGGGTGACAGTGTTGCGCTTTACAAATGCTGTTTGATTTATGGATTGTTTGACCTAAGTTTTGAATGGTACACGCCTTCCGGTTGACTCTCTTCCCGCCTTGACCACCAGAGAGCTGCAAGCACTGGACTCCTTAGCTAGCACCACGTTCATGGTTGTCATCTGTATGAGGGAACCCAACACACGTAGTAAAGAGAACAACTGGGTCAATAGTGGAACATCCCCAATGCCTCCAGAATGGGCCAATGGCTGTCAAACCTACATTCTCACCATGCTGCTGTGGGCTGTGAACCGTGGAGCTGGAATCATTTTTAAAGCGGGGATACAGGCCATTGAAATCATCTGACTTAAGTGTCTTGATTGTACGTTCCATGTTGCTGATATATATTTTTAGATATTCTACATTATTTTTTTAAATATTCACGTCCTTACGTGTGTGTTAGAAACCAACTCTCTCCAATACTGTGACCTTCTTCTTTCATCTGTGTACCAGTAAGAGCATCAGTGTATCACTAGTGAAAAATACAAAATTAAGCATGCATTCAAAGAAATAGTGAACATGGTTCTCCATGCTCAAAGAATTAGCACAACTTTGTCAAACAATGTTTCCTGTTAGGAGACAGATTGTACTTGAACACAATGGAAATGCTTCTAGACTAATAAATAAAGCCCTCTTCGTTGTTAATTCTCCATCTGAACTCCAAGGATTTAAAGGGGTGCTTCCAGCATCACTGCCTGTGAAGAGAAGAGAGCTGACCCGCATATGCAACTGGACTGCTCCTGCAGAGGGAAGCCAATGTGATCCAGGAAAGCGCCTTGAGACCTTCACGGGTGAGAAGTGCGCTTTACAAACTCCTGGTTGATTGATTGATTGAAGAACAGCACATGGACCAGTTCACTGAAAGATCTTCATGCGGGTCATCTATCTGGATTTAGGATTCGAGGAGCTACAAGACCATCGCTGCCCAGCTGGCCAGGAGAAGAAAGATCCAAAGAAAAGCATTGCTTGAATCCCGGGGCAGCATCAACGCCTGATGTCTACGATAGGGGACACTGAAGATTACGTACAAGAGTTCTTGCATCGCCTGAGTTACACGAACAACTGCAGAATCCTGGCTAAAGATGCTCCCAACATCTTAGTAATCAAATATCTTATAGTGAGAGAGGTATCCACCCAATGGGATACCCACAAAAGGTTGAATTACAAATCACAAAAGACTCCCAGATCTCTGCCTTCTACATAGTACCAAAACTCCACCAAAACAGCCCCCCTCCAACAAGACTACCCATGGCATCGGGATCAATTTAACGTTGGAGCCACTATCAGCATTTTTAGGCTTTTTCCTTAGGTAACGAGACAGCAATCGTACATCAAGGACACTACGACACCGATATACTGAACACTTTGGAAGAGGCAACGTTCTACCCGATGAATCAACCTCTTTTAGCACCAGATATTGACGCATTGTATACTAGCATTCCTCATATGGCCACACCTCAGAAGTTTGTGCATAAATGTATTTTATTTATTTATTTATTTATTTGAGAGAGGAGTTTATATAGCGCTGGCTAGACCCTGAGGTATCAGAGCGCTTTACATGAGGATCAGCGAGTTACAGGTTACATAATTACATAGTCAAGTATAGACATAGGAGAATAAAACATGAGTTTACACAATAATATGAGTTATTAGCGCAAACACACGTCGAATGGGGAGTGAAAGGTAGAGGGGGAATGGTAAAACAGAAGTAAGGAAACACAACGGGGAACGAGGAAAACAATGTAAGATGTCCGGCTGGGTTGGTGATGGGCGAGGGGTGAACCAAAGTCAAACTTCTCTATAGCTGCATAGGAAAGCTCCACCGGGCATCAGCCAAGGATGCTCGGGCACCGGGGTACGTACAGACAGTTAAGGATTCCGCCCAGGGGGCATCGTCAAAGTTCAATCGAGAGCATTGGTCACGGTGTTACAGGGAAGCGCCATCCGCGTCATCCTCCATCTCATTTCATTTTCATTGACCAGGATCGATTTCCAATTTGAACAAAACCTATACCTACTAATATCAGGTACATTAATGGACTTGAACTTTTCATCCAGTATGGTCTGTCCTTATGTCAGCCTTTTTGAAGAAAATGCAATTTACTATGCATGACATTTCTACAGAAATCAACTATATGGAATACATACATTGATGATGTCCTCTGCACTTGGAATTTTGACCAATCAGAAAGCCTGAAGTATCATCCCTTGACATAAGGAGGAAAATTAATCATGGCAGTACATCGGAAACTACGGACAAGAAAATGTTTTGTTGCATTACAGATCTTTCCATCCAAAAGTCTTACATGGAAATTTGCCAGCGGGACAGTTCCTTCGTTACAAGAGGACTGCAGTGCGAAGCCAGCATTCACCATCTATGCACAAGACCTCAAACAACTACTGATGGAAAGAGCATACCCGGGCAGAGTAATGTCATGAGCACTTAAAACCGCATGTATGGCCCTCCTTGAACCTGGGACTAAGACAAAGGAGAACATGAGTTACTGCCTATGACCCTCTATCCACCCAGAAATGCAACATCATCTGTAGTCATTGCCAACTTTTGTATGAAGGAGGAACAAACATGCCTAGACCATGCTTTGCATTTAAGAGATCAACTAAACTCTGAGGCCCTCTACCAGTACCAACTGGCAACAGACCCTATTAGAAGGAAGTGAAAACACCCTTGCAGATGGATGGTCAGCGTGAGGCTCTACATTCTGCTGGGTTTAGGCAGGCCAAATCACTGGATAAAGGCCATAAATATAACGCAGAAATCAGGAAAGCAACACAGCTCCTCACCTGTCAACACACTAGCGTCTCAGGTGGCCGACATCCCCACACAAGTCCGGACATGCACTAGGTCTGTGTGCCTTCTAAGTCAGTGCCTCGGTTTGTCGTGCTTCTTCCAGTTGTCCCCACTAAAGAGAAGTGAAATACCGCACAAAACGTGGTAGGATTCCGCTTCTTTGATTCAGGTCCAGGCAAGTGCAAGTAACACGACCAACCGAGCAGGGCAGACAGCTGCAACTCCTGCCAGTTCTACCCATAACACTCTGAGTAGAACAGTGATGGATTCTAGCGTCAGAATCCAGTCCCAACACCTATGCAATGAACCACCACCAGAAGGACATGTTGGTGGCTTGACAGCAGCAAGCAATGATGTCACTCAGTAGAACTGATGGTTCCAGATCACTCTACCAACTGCAAAAATCTCAAGTCATATACAGACAGGAATGTTAGTACAATGTCTTTCAAGCAGGAATGACAACACGCAAAATGAAACTCAGGATACAAGAACAGATGAGTAATATGAGAAACTAGAATCTGTCACCAAAATCAGTCCACCAAGTCGCAGAAGCATAGCCTGCAGTAACAGGCTTCACATGGACTGTATTTGAACATGAGAGTGCCACACACAACAATGGTGAACAATTGTTACTTAAAAAGGAAACCAGGTGGATATTCTCATACTACACCAATAGAAAAGGACTGAATGAAGCTTTTGAATGGAACTGACTCATGGTGTGAGCTGGACGCTGTTGCGGAGACTTACTAGATCTGCACTCCTCTGTAGTCCGTTATTTCAAGTGTAAACATTACGTTAGTTTACCATCCTTGAGCAAGACAGGCAGATTCACCGTAGCAACCTTTCAAAAGTGTGGCGTGAATATTTATGGAGACACTTGCACAACTTTGTACAATAGGCTCCCCTCCTCCTGCAAGGTATGGCTTTACCACACTAGAAGCAACGTCTTGGTCATTCTTACAGTCAGAAAGCTCTCCCATGGCGAGGGGAGTCGCGCATTTCTTTTTTTTATTTACAAACAGAAAATCCAGTTTGGGGATTTTCTTTTTGAAATATAAAAAAAAAAAGAAAACTGTTTGGGGCAGAGCTGCATCCTGGTAATGCACCCTTCACCAAACAGCGAAATGCATTGGCAGGAACCAGTATTGTCTTACGTTTAGTAGAGGAAGAGTGAGTGCGTGTGAAGAGACAGTTGTTTCTTTGGCTTTAGATTGTCTGACCAAAGCTTGTCTCAGATCTATTGAAAGTTGGCGACATAAAGACTGCGCCACCATTGAAAACCACCTCTGAAGTGAGAAGCTTCTGATGGATGGCCACATTTTATAGGGAGTAGGGAAGCTTCACCTCTCTCTGATGACACTCGAAATTTCTGGCACCGGACATCCTAACTCAGAACTCAAGAGGACGATTCTTCGGTATCGAATACTCAATCGCTCCCCAGTATCACTTGAGAGAGAATCCCCTGCCTTCGCAGAGATATAGAGACTTTGTTCAATAACTATTTTTATTTTCTTACGTTTTTTTAATTTCTGCTGTTCATCTGGTTTTGGGAAGAATGTGGTGTTGCGCATGTGGTAAAGCCCATCACACTCACTCCTCCCCAAAATTAATTAATTAAGTTTGATTGGTTGCACCCTAAGCAGTGGTGTAACCACAGTCCCTGGTTTTGGGGGAGGGGGGCCTTGAGCTCCAGGGGACTCCTCTGGCACTGTGCACGGGCAGCAGGCACCTGGCCTGAGAGCTTCTGACTGGGTCTGGGGTGGACGGGACCTCTCCATGTACTTTCCACGGGGGCCCCTCAAGCTTCGTTATGCCACTGATCCTAAGATATGAGATTAACTGTAGAAGTGATGACCCATGGCCTTTCGAGGGTTTTTGGGCATGCCAAGATACATACATGCATGCATGTCATTCATGTGTATGATGGTGTTTGACCTAGCCCTGATACCTGTGGACGATTTACAACATCTGCATTATATACTCTTATCCCCTAGCAGGATTCTTTCATATATTTGCTTCCAGGACACAAGCTTTTAAAAATGGTCACGCCCTTTTAGAAAATGCCTCCCATCTCTGTACGGTATACAACCTTTACAACAAATCTTTTACCACGCGCTACCATTACAACGCAGTCATTACAACGCAAACCATTACAACGCATTGCGCTGGGGGGCACTCTAGGATAGGGAATACGTTTAATTTACTATCCAACACCTTCCCTAGTGTCCACGGGGACTGGGGTTGGAATAGTAAATTAAACTATTCACTATCCAGCACCCCAAAGCGCTATGTGTTGTAATGATATGCGTTGTAAATACCGCGTTGTAATGGTATGCGTTGTAAAAGTATGCGTTGTAACGTCATACATCCCTCTGTACTGTTATATAATAACAAAAGGAGCATTTGACTGAGCATTCACCTGAAGAAATTTACATGCACCTGGGCAACTGTTAAATATGTGAGCCGTTTTTTAGGTTTTGCCAATTGTCATTCGCTTGCGAATGTAATAGGCGAAAATTCAAGGGCTCAATCGACTAGTCAAACCACTACGGTTTCTTCACAGTGCATGTGAGTCACGTGACCACAAAAGCGGGTCACGTGACCACACAAGCACGCGCACCTCAGGCCGGTTTTTCTCCTCCCCTAATTACTAGCCGGCACATCAAAGGCTGCTGCTCTCCATGAGTCTTGTCACCCGCCTCCGCAATGCCGAGAAAACACAAACCCAGTACTGACTGATTGTAAAATGCACCAAGTTCTTTTCCCTTTAGCTCTCGGGCCCATTGTTTAAAGGTACCACTTTTGCGAAATGAAGGAATCTCGTCTTTTCATTCAGCGATTACCGGCCGCGCATCAAAGGCTGCTGCTCCCCATGCGTCTTGTCACCCGCCTCCGCAATGCCGAGAAAACACAAACCCAGTACTGACTGATTGTAAAATGCACCAAGTTCTTTTCCCTTTAGCTCTCTGGCCCATTGTTTAAAGGTACCGTTTTTGCGAAATGAAGGAATCTCGTCTTTTCATTCAGCGAGAAAGGTAGAGACACGTGTGTAATAGACGTTTAAGTGCAGGTTCAAGAGTGAAGGTATGAGCTCCTTCAAGAAAGTGCCAATAGCCTCTTGATGTCCTCTGGAAGAAAGTGCTATAGTAGAGGTGCACATTGGGCTGAAGCTTTAACCCTGCCTCACTTCCTGTTTCATTCTAAAGGCGAAGTCATTCAGGATTTAGTCCTGACGCTCTCACTGCACGCCTCAGACAGAGATGCTCCCAGCCTGTTTGCTGCCACGGCTTCTAGCCGCTATGACGGCTGGGCCAGAATCAAAGCAGATACCTGGTGCCTGCGCCTTCTCTGGCCCAACATGACAGGCATCCCAGGCCGGCCCCACCATTGGTAACTAACTGGTCAGAGGGCGTTTGCATCTTTGGTAGGATTAATAACTTGGCAGGCTATAACCGGAGCCTGTTTTTATTTCAGTTGCATTAAAATAAATTGCGCTTGAGAGCTATTGTGCGGCATACTTTTCGAAAAGTGTTATTTTTATCTTAAACTGTGGCCTGTGTTCTGTTCTTAATAATTGTGTAGTTGTTTGCTCTATATATCAGTATTGATGTCCGCAGTAACACTATAATAATTTGTTCTTTATTTATGTGGTGTCACGTGCTCTGCGTTTTCAGAGCATTATCGTATCGTACATCCTACTCTACGGCATGTATTAATAGTGTTTTACCAGCACTTACTGTATTGCTGTTAAGTACATGCGTGTAGTCCATAATGTACTGTACATCACTGAGCACAAACAGAGTTCTAAGTTCTGCATTTTCACTGAATAACCGACTTATGAAATGCGTTTTGGGGTGTGCAAGGACAGTCTAGCCACGTATGACGCCAATATATGTATATGTGCTGGATAATTGTACTGTATGGAGTTAGTACATGTGCAGAATTGTATCAGCTCGGCAAGCTGTTTGTCGGCCTTTAGAGAACACTACACTCACTTGTTCACCCAAAAAGCAAACGCACATGATGGTCATCCACAGTACAGCATCGAATAGTCTTTCACATCTGGCCAAAACACTCGTTTACTTTCTAGTTTGAGCGCTCTGCGCGGCTGTAAACTATGTACAAACTGGTCAGCCACCGTGGGCGCCTAATTTTTTTTATTTTTATTTACTTTTATTTGGCATAGTACCTTCTTTAAAAAAAAAAAAGTGTATTCTGCTTCGCTTCAATGCGCCGGGCGCACAGGGCGCTCTGCAAATATTCAAAGATTGTGTGTCTGGGATTACGTTATTTTCAGCCTTGGAAATGCCCATGTAACTAAAGCTGCTAATGATAAAGGGGATCTCGCTGTTCTGCTGACTCGAGTATTTTATCTGTCTGCATGCGACTTTTTCCCCCCTTTAGCAAAGCTCATGCCTAGTTTAACAAGCACTGGCGTTGCCAATAGGTTTCGCATTTGGAAAGTTGGAGCTATTGGTTTTGTAAATGACATTTTATATTTATATATTGTTATTGACAATGCCAATAACGATATATAAATATAAAATGTCATTTACAAAACCAATAGCTCCAACTTTCCAAATGCGAAACCTATTGGCAACGCCAGTGCTTGTTTGTATTTCTTGTTTATAGACGATGTTGATATCTAAGGGTTTTTAAATCTGTCAGTGTTTATCAATTAATCCATGCATGGTATGTGTACTTAAGGCGGAGCTGTGGTTGCAAAGCATTATGGTTTGACTACATAAAGAAACAGAGGCTTAGCTTGATTTTAATTTCATCATGGTTGCATGAGGAGGTCTTCTCGGGTTGATCCACTGTCCCAAGGAGCAATGGTCTTTATCTAGCAGTGTGCATATTTTTATTTGGTCACGATGAAACTGCCATTACCTTTGTGTAGGGGTGAAATATATAATATATATATAAGCCACTATTTAATACATGCTAGTATACACTTGATGAAAACAATTGGTGTTACTATGACACATTTTTATCAGTCCCAGGTGGGGTTTGCCCAGTTTTAAGGACTGGCACAGAACCACACCAGTACCCCTTCCCTCCCTACACTGGTTGAGGGAAGGCAGCAGAGGAAGGTTAAGTATGGGGGCGGCATGTCCCCGTGCCTTAGATAGGACAGAGACAAAGATGATTAGGGAAAGGCCGTACACTACAACTTGGGAGCCTCATTTAGAAGAAAGTGCTGCACCGCAAGCCCTTTGGCTGTGCCACGATGCAGCACTTTCAAGGCACAGGAATGCATCACATCTACAAGGATATGACGGATCCCTTTGCTTCCCCCTGCGCTGGTGCACAATTAGCTGCCATGCACTAATGCAGGCACCCTTGTACCATGGTGCAAGAGTGCCTGCGTGACAGGGATGATTGTTTATGTGCATGAAGGTGTCCCTTCCTGCTCATAAACAATCTGAAATTGCGTTTCTCCACCTCTATGTGTGCTGCATTAGCACACATAGAACTTGTAAAACGTATTTATTTTTAATGATTGTTTATCTACAGGAAGGGACACATTCCGGCACATAAACAATCATAAAAGGTGATTTCCTCATTCTATGTGTGCTTCAGAATGCAGCATGCATAGAAAGAGGGGGAAAAACGAGGAGAAGTTATTACATTTCTCCTCGTTGTGCCTCCCTATGCCTCCCCTGGGAAGGCGTAGCATTCAGACACATTTCCAGGTTTACGATTTCTCGTAAATCTGGAAATGTGTCTGGTTCCATGGGTGTGGCGTGGGAACACCCACAGCAACACCCATGGAATGCCCCTTTCATGCAAAGTGCTGCGTGTAAAGGGACTGTATTTACAAACTACAGGAAAAGCCACGCAGGGTGGCTTTTCCTGTCATTGGAAATATGGGACAGAAAGATGTCCAGCGGTGCAGCACCAAAAGTGACACACCGGCGGCACAAGGGGCTTGTAAATAAGCCCCAGTACGTCTCTAGGCCACAACTCCTGCCTACTAAAGGGAGCACGCCAATGATGAGAAGCCCAGGACATTGATATAAAGGTTTAGAGTGTACCCACCTGGTGCTCCAATGAGGTGTCTTCACCAATGGTTTATCAAACACAACGTCTTCCTTCAGGATATAGTACAATCCAGCATGACGGCTCCACGCTGTCATGAGCCACGGGCGGCGTGTGCTCATGACGCCGTGGAGACATCATGCAACTGCCGGGCCACCAACGCTTCGCCTACGCGGCACTAATTCCCCTCCTGTGCGGGCAAATTTGTGAGTGGGCGGGGTCATGACGGCTCCACGCCGTCATGAGAACACGGCGCCGTGACTCATGATGGTGTGGAGCCGTCATGAGTAAGGGAGCGCCACTCCCACCCCTTAGCCCCGCCCGCGCCGTGGCGGAATTCGCATTGCGGCGAAAAGGTTAACATATAAAAGATACAGTAACATTTGGGGTTCTAGCTTTTCTCCAATAGTGCTACCAGCTTTTGGTTTTGTTTATCATAACACACTGTAAATACCTACCTCCTACCTCTTACTAAATGTCCTTTTATCTCTCAAACATAAAGCACTGGCTGGACATTGATGGTATAGTATTATTTACTGTATCAGAATTTGTGATCCCTTTGACCTTCTGGAATAAACCTTGACTGCTCAGCCTTACTACCCTGAGAGAATGAAGTGCCAACTAGGAGTAACCTGGTTATCCATCCGATATGCATTTGTATTGTGGTCTTGGGACACCAGTGGTAAATAAAATTGCCCATGCGGAATGCTGCCCAGTTAGCATTGACTAACAGGCCCCCAGGAAAAGGGCACACGCTCAATCCCTCGCGATATCATCTGTGAAATCGTGTGAGGTCATGAGTAGCACTTTGGTAACGTTATTATTGCATAATACAACATAACAAGCACACATAAGTGTTTTTTAGGTTTTGGATTGTAACCATAATATCCTTTAATTTGAAAATTTACATAGGATCTTTTTCTTTGTTTTCAATAATATTGGGAGGGTTATCTAACTATAATATTGTGTAACATAGGTTTTAATAGGATGTACTTCATAAAGCCAAGTACCCAAACCCCAGTTCTGGCAGGAAAGGCCTCTTGGAAAACAATAAATTTCTGACGCAAGGGATTCTGGGTGTAGAACATATGAGGTTCATTGATCAATTGAGAGAATTGTATGAGGATCAGTATACAGTATCAAATTTCTTTTTTATTATTTATTTTGATTAGAGCTTTTTTCACATAAAAACTGTATAGTATCATAATTTGTATAGTTTACTGTTAGGTAAAACCCACATAGTTTTAAATACAATAAACCTAAAAAAATATTTGTTGTGGAAAAAGGAAGAAATCAAATTGAAAAGGATGGTTGGATCTATTGGTTCATTAAAAGATGGAAATCTCCAAACGCAAATGATTTTTCTGGCAAAATCCTCAAAATAGTGCAACAAGATGTTGCCCTCATACTTACTTCACTTTATTCATTGACATGATAATTAGCAAAACACGCAAGATGATGGACGGAATGTTGCACATTGGCAAAACATTCACTCCCAGTCACAGATCTGGGTTTAATCCATCGTTAATTTGCTCTCCACGCGCTACCCCAGTTCAGACATTGCCATATGCAAATCAGTTTTGACCCTGTGCCTCATGGGAACAGTCCAGCCCGAACTTCTAAGCCATGTCTTCCCTGGACCGGAATCAAGCATCCTAGGACCGGTTTCGAGGTTTCACCCCTCTTCAGCCTGGATAGCGTGACTCCAGTGGCGAAGTGAGCAAGGGACCCACGTCTTGGCATACCATTCCCACATAGGGCGAATAGCAAAACACACAAGATGATGGACGGAATGTTGCACATTGGCAAAACATTCACCTCCAGTCACAGATCTGGGTTTAATCCATCGTTATTTTGCACACCACGCCACCCCAGTTCAGGCATGGCCATGTGCAAATCAGTCTTGACCCTGTGCCTCATGGGAACAGTCCAGCCCGAACTTCTGAGCCATGTCTTCCCTGGACCGGAATCAAGCATCCTAGGACCGGTTTCGAGGTTTCACCCCTCTTCAGCCTGGATAGCGTGACTCCAGTGGCGAAGTGAGCAAGGGACCCACGTCTTGGCATACCCTTCCCACATAGGGCGAATAGCAAAACACACAAGATGATGGACGGAATGTTGCACATTGGCAAAACATTCACCTCCAGTCACAGATCTGGGTTTAATCCATCGTTATTTTGCACACCACGCCACCCCAGTTCAGGCATGGCCATGTGCAAATCAGTCTTGACCCTGTGCCTCATGGGAACAGTCCAGCCCGAACTTCTAAGCCATGTCTTCCCTGGACCGGAATCAAGCATCCTAGGACCGGTTTCGGGGTTTCACCCCTCTTCAGCCAGGATAGCGTGACTCCAGTGGCGAAGTGAGCAAGGGACCCACGTATTGGCATACCCTTCCCACATAGGGCGAATAGCAAAACACACAAGATGATGGACGGAATGTTGCACATTGGCAAAACATTCACCTCCAGTCACAGATCTGGGTTTAATCCATCGTCATTTTGCACACCACGCCACCCCAGTTCAGGCATGGCCATATGCAAATCAGTCTTTACCCTGTGCCTCATGGGAACAGTCCAGCCCGAACTGCCAAGCCATGTCTTCCCTTGACAGGAATCAAGCATCCTAGGACCGGTTTCGGGGTTTCACCCCTCTTCAGCAGGGATAGCTTGACTCCAGTGGCGTAGTGAGCACCGGACCCAAGTCTTGGCATACCCTTCCCACATAGGGCGAACAGCAAAGCACACAAGATGATGGACGGAATGTTGCACAGTGGCAAAACATTCACCCCCAGTCACAGATCCGGTCCAGGGAAGACATGGCTTGGCAGTTCGGGCTGAACTGTTCCCATGAGGCACAGGGTCAGACTGATTTGTAAATGGCCATGTCTGAACTGGTGTGGTGGGGTGAGCTAAAGAATGATGGTGGTGGATTAAACCCAGATCGGTTGACTGGGGGTGAGTGCTTGCAGTGTTCAACACTCCGTCCATCATCCCCTTTGGTTTTACTTTGTTTGCCCTAAGTTGGCAGGGTATGCCCAGACGTGGGTCCCTTGTTCACTTTGCCACTGGATTCAAGGCAGCCTGGCTGATGATGGCTGATTAGCCAGAAACCGGTCCCGGGATGCTTGTTTCCGGTCCAGGGAAGACATGGCTTGGCAGTTCGGGCTGGAGTGTTCTCATGAGGCAAAGGTCAGACTGATTTGCATACGGCCATGTCTGAACTGGGGTGGTGGAGTGAGCTAAAGAATGATGGTGAATTAAACCCAGATCAGTTGACTGTGGGTGAGTGTTTGATTTGCTCAAACGCTCCGTCCATCATCCCCTTTGGTTTTGCTATGATAATTAGGAGCCATTTTCCTTCTGCTATGAAGGGAGCTGAAATTGCCATCCCATAACCCAAAAAAGACCTCTTTGACTGCATATTCACAGGCCTGTATCTCTGCTGGACAGTGGCCTCCAGTGATGAAAAGGAATGAGTGCTTGTAGAATGGATCGCGTTTCAAAACAAGTTCATGGATAGGTATGCTACCAGAATATGTGTAAAAGTGAATAATCGTAAATATGTATTGTGTGTCTAATTTTATATTATTGGGCATGTAGAGGTTTTAATCAACCACACACGAATAGCAAATTTGAAAAATTACTACCCGAATAGCAACATTTTAGTATTGTGGTCCAATAATATAATCACTGTCAGAAACTCAGTGCCCAAGAGGTTAGATACAATTGATGCGTGTGCAAAGGGAAAACGTTGCATTGTGTTGACAATTTCATGGAAAAGGCAACTTTTAGTGACGCTGTAAAGGTATTTAATAAGTGGTTGGATCTGAACAATAATAACGGTGATGTAAAGGGGAAAAAAAGAAGGCTAACTCAGTATAAGGAATATAGAAGGCATATTGCTTGTCAAATGTAGTTTCGGTTTCAGTTTCACTTCTGCTTTCATCAAAGCAGAGACTGCCATGGAAGAGGATTTCAGAATGTGACAGTGTTTTATCATGGATATCTTCAGTCTGAAGTGGGCAATGCTAAACACCATTTATGTATTGTGGCTGAAATAGAGCTCATTGTAATAATTTCCTTGAATGAAAAGATATGGAAGAATTTGCGAGAAGGAAAACTGATTTCTTGCTTCCTTCTCAATGGCAAAGGACCTGTTGCTTGTGGTGCCCCCTCTGTGCATCGTCATTGCGCGTGGGTGTTGGTTTACTGTTTAATTCATTGTTTCAAATAGTTTTCTGAAAAACTAACTGAACTTCAAGAGACCTCAGTTGACACCTAAATACGAATAACAATGAACGAGAAAAACATTCTTCGGAAGGTGGTTTACAATGATTTATTTATTTATTTAAAAAAGGAACAAGCAGCATGATTTAGAGTTTGGCGGATGGGTTACTCTATGACAAATGCTACGGACGGGCTACTCTGTCACAAATGAAATGGACATTCTGACCACCTTAGTTCCGTAGGGTATAATGCACTTGTAATAAAGCAGACAGGATATATGTCACATTTGTAATGGAATAAACCATCTCCAAACTCTAAATCTAGCTCAAAGTATCTTTCGTGAGGGATCAAGGGATAAAACAACTTCGCAGACTAGAGACTGGAAGCCCACATTTTCTGGTGGATTTAGAGAAAGACAGAGTTAATTCAGAAAATCTAACTTTAATTTTCTTTTTTTTTAATCAAAGGTAAAAGGGAACAAGCCAGTGGTGTACAAGTAAAGGTATATTTTCTTTGCAATGTTCTGTTTTGGACAGTAGAGGGAAACTAAAAGGAAAATAAACTACCACAAATAGTAAGTAACTGCTTGCATCTTGTTCTATTTAATCAGAGGCAAGTTTACTCCCAGAGAGTGAAGATTTGAGTATCAAAGTGAAGTTTCTTACGGTAAAGGGTGAAGTTCCCTTCAGGAAAGAGCGGGTGTGGAAAAACTGTGTTGATAAATGACAGCATATAAGTCAATACATTTTGTCCTTAATCACTGCCACTTAGGGGCAGATCTACACGAAAGCCCTTTGTCTGCGCCGCGCTGCGGCACTTTAAGAGCACAGCAATGCGACATATTTACAAAAATATGTCCAATTTCTGTGCTCCCCCCTGGCAGCGCCGGCGCAAGCCCCCTTGCACCATGGTGCAAGGATGCCTGCGCCGTCGGGAGATTGTTTATATGCAGGAAGGGGCACCTTCCTGCACAAAAACAATCACTAAAGGCATTTTCCTCTTCCAATGCGTGCTGTAGAATGCAACACGCATTGAAAGAGGAAAAAACGAGGAGAAATGAAAACAATTCTCCTCGTTGCGCCTCGCTACGCCACCTCTAGGGTGGCGTAGCATTCAGACACATCTCCAGACTTACGATTTCTCGTAAATCTAGAGATGAGTCTTGTTCCATGGGTGTTACGTGGGAGCACCCACAGCAACACCCATGGAACGCCCCTTCAACGCAAACTGCTGCTTTTGAAGGGGTGATATTTACAAGGAGAGGAAAAGTCACGCAGGGTGGCTTTTCATGTTCTTGCAAATATGGAGGAGCCCCCTGCACCAGCACTACGTCACAAAAAGTGACATACTGGTGGCGCACGGGGCTTGTAAATCTGCTCCTAAATGTCTTGTTGAGTCGTCTTTCGCAGGATCATTTCCCTGCTGATTTCTTACCTTGCATCCTCTTCCCCTCGACTTCTGGTTTCTATTGCTGGGGTCACATAGCCAAGGGCTGGGATTACACTTATTGGCGGTGAATTACATGCTACTTACCAAGTGAGTCTTGTCTAACATCTGAGATCTGGCATGACCAAAGTATCAATGACCAATATATCAACAGTGTATGTACAAATAGACACAAATAGGTGTGTTATATTAAACTCAAAATAAATGTACCTTAACAATGTATATGTCTTCACAGAACGTAGATGTGGAGTAAAAAATAGTACTGCCCAGATTTACAAAGGACTTGAGTTGCCATTGGGTCCTTCAGTGAGATTTACTAGGCCACGCAAAACCACCTTGTGTGGCTCTGCAAGGCTTAGTAAATTCAGAGTAACACAAGGTTGCCAGAGTACCGCTACTTTGCATTACTCTGCATTGGGAAGGCGTTCCAGGGCTGGAGCATGGGTGTTTCCATGCAGCCATCCATGGATTTTGACCCAATCCTAGATTTACTAAGGTTGGTAAACATGGTATTATTTCAAAATGGTACGCCTTCCCAACAGAGACGCAACCCAGAGAAATATCTTTATTTGTCTTCATTATTTATTTGTTCTACTTTTGTTGCATTCTGCAGCACACAGAGAAAGAGGAAAATGCCTTAACCCCTTCTGTGCTGGTGATGAGCCTGGGCTCGCCATGAGCAGTGGAACGCTCACACGTGGGGATAATTCCCCCGCTGTGCTGAGCGTTCCATTGCGCGGGCGTGGTCATGACAAGCCCAGGCTCGTCACCAGCGCACGAGCACCGTGCTGCATGACGAGCCTGGGCTCATCATGAGCACCGCGGCGCCGAGCGCGGCCCCACTCCCCCCGCGCCACGGGGGAATTAGCCCCGCGGCAAAGGGGTTAAAGGATTGTTTTTGCGCAGGAAGGTATAACTTCCTACACATAAACAATCCTGCCTATAACACAGGCACGCCTCCGCAGGCACCCTTGCACCATGATGCAAGCATCCCTGCATTTACGCTAGACAGCACTCGATGCTCAAGCACAGGGAGAGAGTAGAAATCTGTAATTTTAATTTTATTTACTATATGTTCCAATGTGTAAGTTGTTATTCAAAAGCAACTTAGTGTTCTGCTTAACTGTTGTTGCTTATCTGCCTACTATATCCTCAGGTCATGAGCTCCTGTAAATAAAGCATCATCTTCTTCAGTGTGCTGACTGTATTTTCTACAATTTGGAAGGAGCACACATATGTACACAGCGTCAAGAAGTTCTGGCCTCTATTGTAACTAAGCTGCATCCGTGTTAGCACACCATTTTAGAACAGCATTCACCTGCACCAAATGGTACCAATAGATAAGGGATTCAAGCTACTCCACTCTTTCCAACTTCATCGTCAGGCTGTGGGCAGTGATCAGCATGCCATCGTATGTGTCCAGTGGCCCAACTGTTGGTTTAGGGTTAGTTGATTTTATAGAACGCTCGTACACCCAGAGGTTTCATAGCGCTAGGATTAAAAGCAGACTGGAGAGAGAAATCAAGATGATCCAGCAAGCCCAAGAGGATCGGGTGGGTCAACCGAAATCTGCCAACCAGCTAGAGTTAAATTTGTTTAAACAGCCTTGTCTTCATCACTTTTCGAAAGAAAGCTAGATCAGACATAGCACAGAGGCGGGAAGGAAGAGAATTCCACTTTACCGGGGCACGGCAAGAAGATCTATGACCAACGCATCAACAATCTCAAAATATTCAGCAGATTGCCAGTAGAAGATTGAAGAGTCTGTGAAGGACAATATTTTACCATTATTTTCAAGACAAAAGTAAGGGTTAACTCATCAATGGCTTTAAACATTTTTTTTATCTTGTTTTGCTGTTTTATAGGCAGACATGATATGAAATTTCTTGGGCAGAATAAAAACCAACCTGGCTGCATTAGTCTGAACCATCTGAAATTTAGCCAAATCCCACTTGAGTAGTCCAAGATAGAAGGCACTGCCATGGTCCAGATGGGATCTTATCACTGGTAACATAATACTTTTTTAAAGCATTAGCTGAAAAGTCTGCCTGTAATTTCGTTACCAGTCTTAAAATAAAGATACATTTGGACACGACTATGTTAGTCTGTGCTCCTAATGTTATGAAAATTACCACTATTACCTTGAAGATTTTAGTGGCCATCTTCGGTTAGGGAAGCGGTCTGATTTAATGTGGCCAGGTCTGCTTGGTCCAAAGCCCTGAATTCGGTCTCATGACACCTATCTCAATTTTATAAGCTTTATGCTCTAAATGGTTAAGCCTCATTAATCCAGTGATAAAACACCTAGTTCGACATGTATGAACATTTTTTGCAGTTGCAAACAGTGCAATTCAGTCAATTCAGCCATTTACGAATGCAAAATAGCATTTCATGATGTATGAAAGGCTTTGTAGTCGCAATTTTAAGTAATCGCAAAATGTGCGATTACCTAAAATTGCGACGACAAATAGGGAATTGCAAGTTGCGATTTCCCTTGCACATGTATGAAGCATTTTTCAAATGCAAGATGTGCATTTAGGAAAATGCAATTACCTTCAACATCAAGTCGATGGTAACCATGTGGAAACTTTGAAAAATGCACAAAACTGCATTTTTCAAAGTGCCATGTAGCGCACACATGCTCTAATGGCATGTGTGCACTTTACATGTACACATTTATTTTTTGAGGGTGCTTCAGAGTGGCCTTAGGCACCTGGATATCCTTGGCTTTGCATGACCTAATTTGCAATTACCAATTCGGTAATTGCAAATTAGCGGATGCAAAACCATTCGCACTCATGGGCCCTCTGGCTCATAGGAACAAATGGAGTAATATTGCATAATAGCGATTCGCTATTTACCAAACTGCTATTAGGTAATATTAAGGAATTGCCAAATCTTTGGTGATTCCTTACAAACATAGCATATTGTGATTACCAAATAACGATTCAGTAAATATTGCTGTTTGGTAATCGCAAAATGCTTATTTGATACATGTGGCCCTTAGTATCCTGGAAGTTGTCTTCGAGAGACACATTATCTTCCAGTCATAGCAAAAGTTGTGTATTATCTGAATAATTAAAAATGATACACCCCTCTTTTACAGCTTTTTTATGAGGGGTCTAATATATATGGCCTGCCATATGTGGACACAGTTGGGCAACTTGATCATGGTCTTAAAAAATTACTTCAACTAACAATGGAGAGTCTCTACAATACCCGCAGCTTTGACAGGCAGAAGCAGGATTTTGTGGTCTACTGTGTCAGATGTTGCAGATAAATCTTTTGAGTTTATTAGGATTAAGTTGTTATGTATCGATTTATATTCCATATGAATTTCCCGTTTCTTGCCCTTATATAGGTGCAAATCATATTGCCCTTATTTGGGCAGAGAAATCCAGCACTTCTTTAGGCATAGTCCATGCTACCCAAATACAGGCATGGCTACTTACATCCGTTCATCTACGTCACATCGAGTTCCTGGAAAACCAGACTCTTAAGCCTTTGCTTGGATATAGATTTCTCCAAGAACTCATTTGTTATGCATGAACATCTATTCCTTAGGGGTTCATTCATGACGTTCTCATGCCCGACTTTAACGTCAATACTGGCATTCCTAAACACCTTCAAGGTATAAACATACCTTCACTTGCTATGGCAAGGCACGGTTCGATGCATCCGGCTACCTAATTGCATGACGTGGCTCACCACAGCAAGTCCTGAAGGAAGTCAACTCCCCAACTGACGCACTGACCAGGAGCTGTCATCTTCCTCACCGAGAATCCAGCTCCAGTGTTTCTGACTCCCCTTGAGGGGTGTTAGAGATCGAGTCCCGGAAAGAGATATCAACCTTTTTCGTTCTAAGGTATGGAGCTGATTAGAACCTAGAGAAAACTTTGGCAATACTTGGCACAACTAAACTAAAAGCTAAACAGCACCTACTTCTTCACTCATACTAGACTTAGGTTAGGTACACTGGGGTAGGATTATTTTAGAAACACCAGTTGAGTATTTTAGCCAGTGTTATTTATGTATGTATTTCAATGAATATATAATAGCCACAAAACTATGCAATTACACTATTATTTTATATTACTGCTAACGCTGTTCATATTCTATTTCACATTCTGTCTTATGATTATAGCCATTCATATCTCTTGCAAGAGAAACAAGACTGTTGAATAAACCCTTTTATTGAAACGCCCGTCTCTCTATTACTCTGCAACTCTGTAGAAACTAAGCATGCACGATTGACTGAGTGAAACAGTTATCTATTGTTTCCACGACTCTGAAGATATTGTTCCGACTCTAAAGGGAAACAAAGTTGTCATGTTTATGCGGTTGTCAGAGGCTAATCCCTTCTTGTTCATTCGATAAAGTTTCTAGTGACCTCTGAGTTAGCTGGCACACAAGTAACTAAGTTTAATGTACTCGATAGAGACATACTGACCTCAGTCCTATGTCAAATCTATAGTGTATGTTATTCCAATGCGCAGAGCCTATTAGGGATATAGGAACTACACTACATGGCTCCCAATGTTTGGTAAGGCACTAATTTAACGCTAGATACTGAAGTAACTCAGTCGTGCTTTTCTAAGAGACCCTTTTACTCATAAAACTCCAATAGACGTCTGGAGTGGGTAAGGGATAATATACACCATAGCTAAGTAGGACAAAAAATCCTATGTATTAGTATTTTTGGTTTGTTCAACGTTGAAGGATACAGTGTTCCAAAATATTGTGCATCTTATCTGTGTTCCCTTGAAACTTGCTTTGCAAACTTTCATTAAACAATGGCTGACGATGCGGATAACACCGAGACCGGTGGAGCTACAGGCGACAACGGCGTACTAGTTTTGAACTATACAGGTTTCCAAGAAACCGATGAGAATGCTGTAATCATACCTCCAAATTTAAGGAGAGCAATCACTCTAAAACTTATAAAACATGGCCTAACATCAAGAGGTGGTAGGTCAGTTTTTGTGATAGAGGCACATGAATATCACCAGACAGAGGAATTCTATTCATGGATAGTATTCCCTGAATCAAATCCAGTAAAGAAAATGTTTCACTTTTACAAAGAAGATGATCCACCAGAGGAATATATTCCTTTCGAGGATATTGAAATTTAACTCACATACCAGGAGCATGAGCTCTGGTGTAAAGGCACCCTAAACATTTAAATCACATTACCAGACTCGGTCCACTAGGTAGACCAGGAGCAACATGGCCGGTTTTAGGCGGCTATACACCACATCCTGACATTGAAGAAATGACAGATGTAGAATTACTGACTCAACTTAAAGAGTTAATTAAAATGTATAGACAATTGGTTCAATATGTCATGCGGACTCTCACAGTCCAACCACCATTAGTTATTCCACAGCAAACCTCTCACCAGGGAAAACACTAAAAGTCACACCACAGACTTAACACGCAGTCATGTGAAAATTACCCACAAAACGTGAACAAATTTCGTTATGGATAGCTAAAAAAATTAGTAAAATCAAAGCAATATTTCCTAATACCAGACCTTATGAGAAACACAGAATTCTAACTATCTGTTTACCAATGGGGATAACACCACATCTGGAAAACGGCACCTCTTGGGGCACAGTCTTTGCTGCAATTTACACTAAAACATATGGTGTTCCAACTATGGCGGTAATACCTGATGTCCTGAAACAGATTGAAAACTAATACAGTGCAGAGCCTGCTCTGAATTTAGGTATGAAGTTACTTAAAAATTTCGACCAGGTCTCAACAATAATATTATCCAATATTAAAGGAGAAGCAGCATCAGTGGGAATCCGCCAGAAATTAAGGTAATTTCATGTAACAGAACAACCACAAGAACTAGCTAGAATAATTGAAAAATCCTATGAAGAATTAGGAAGAGACAGTTTGGGTGGTAAACCAGTTAAACCACAACTGCCTGAAAGTCCTGAAAAGGTATTTACTAAAAACACTCCTACATCTTCTAAAAAGAAGTGGGAAAATAATAAACATCATTCAAAAGAGAAAGATTCTCAATCTCGAGGTAGGTATCCTCAAAAGGAGCCCTCCGAAAGTAGGTACAACCTCAGGAAGAGGGATAATTTGAGAAAACCTAACAGGTATCAAGAAACTGATACACATTCCTCTCATCCCTTTCAGATATTGTCACAGACATCCGAAAGAAGAGGACGTTCAGAAAACAAGGTAGAACGCGTGAAGTCCAAAGACGATCAACACGTTCCGAAAAGTAAACCAAAACCTCAATTCACCAAAAAGAAGGTAGCAGGTCTAAAAATCAGACATGCCGAGGATCTTGAGGACACAACTCAAGAACAGAGAATGGGCTCTAACAATGTTGGACAGCGCAGCAGAAGTAACAATAGCTAGCCAGAACCTGAAGGGACTTCTGTAGACAGTGAACCTGAATGAGGACATTCAAGTTGAAACTGCAGACACCAGGGTTATCTCTCCACATAGGTTGTATGAAATAACACTCCGGATGGAGGGAGATATACCAAGAAAAGTGAAAGCACTCTTTTGATAGCCACTTTCCAAGAGCTATGATATACTTCTAGCAGAAAAAGACTGGCCACCAGAATTTGTCAGAGAGTGTCCACATGACGAAGACATCATTATGCCAGCCTTCTCTAATCATATTCTAGTACATTTAAAATATACGTATGCCAGGAAATGGGCAGTAGCCCAAGCCTCAGCTTTATATAAGAATCATGTAGGATGGGATGAGGACTCACCTCACCATAAAATCCAGTTAAAAAATCAATCAACTGCACAAAGGCAGTACCCATTTAAGCAAGAAGCTAAAAACAGGTCAGGGAGATCTTAGATCAACTTGAGTACCAAGGGGTGATTGAAACATGCACCTCCTCAATGAACAATCCTTTGTTTCCAAACCAGACATTACATATCGTCTAGTTTTGGATTATAGACACCTAAATTCTTGTTGCAAAACATTTGCAGTACAAAATGCACATAGTACAGGATTCATGAATAACATTGTGCGTAAAAAATATAAAACCACATTAGAAATATCAAACGGTTTCTTTTGTCAAAATATTGTACCTGAAAGCAGGCATTTGACCGCTTTCTCAATAATGGGGACACAGCATCACTTCTGTCGTCTCCCTCAGGGATTCAAGAATAGTCTGGGGTTATTCTCAGCAAGGGTAACAGAGTTACTACAAACTTATGATGGCGAGGCATTGTCATATGTCGATGATATCTATCTGACAGACAATGACCTGAACAGGCACTTGAACAGGGTGAACACCGTTATACTGGGCTTCGACTATGAGGGGTATAAATTCAATTTTAAAAAATCAAGAATTACCCATATCAACATCCTATTTCTAGGATATAAACTATCAAGTGAAGGAGAAAGCTTGGCAGCCAACTATTTAGAAAAGTGTGCGCTGCTCTAATCTCCAAAAACACTGAAAAACTTAGTCGATTCTAGGTTTCCTGAATTTCGGAAGAAGTTACATTCTAAACTACGCAGAAGGGGTTAAACCTCTCTACCAATTAACCCCTTCGATGCTCATGACAAGCTGAGCTCATCATGAGGCACGGTTGAGCTGTGCTGATGACGAGCTGAGCTCGTCATGAACAATGGGATTTACAGATAGCTCAGCACAGGAGGGGAATACCATCAGCAGCGATGGTGTTAATCAAAACTGATTTTAAAATCATTCATTGGAAAAAAGAACACACAGAAATTTTGCGTTCACTCCAAACAGACATGCTAGCAACAAAACATTTGCAAACACGCGTAAACGTACACAACTTAGTGATCCGAATCATCCTGGGTCAATGCGGATTCACCTATTTAACTTTTAATGAAGGTGGAAAAGTACCAATTGCATACAAGTCACATTTGTACACACAAGCGGATATGAAATTCACTTCTACAGAAAAAATTTAACAGCAGTTAAAACCGCTGTAGCTAAAGAAAGAGCCCTAGCACGGGGGAACGCATAATGGTCGTAACTCCTGTACCTGCCTTAGAAGCAGTGACAAAAGCGAGCATTTCAAATGCAAAAGCTTTACAACCAAGATAGATACAATGGGTTGATTCTCTTACTGCAACTGATGTTGAATACGTTTTTGATCCTTATTTGAAAACACAAGCATTCCTGCAATACGAACACAAATGTCCTCTGCCTACTGAAATTCTCCCTCTTGATCAGTATAAATGTATAATTTACACTGACGGATCTGTGCAACTCGCTACGGGGGGTAACCAGGCTTATAGTGCTGCATGTGCGATCGTTAAAGGTTGTATACGCTATGGCAAATTCAGACCTATGGTCACAAAAAAGCAATCTCTAGGAGATTGTACAGCCCAACGAGCTGAACTACAAGTATTCAAAATGGCACTTGAAAAAACGGATCGCGAATTCCCCACATTCATAATGTGCAATTCCTTTTACTGTGTTCAGTCTTACATTGAATATTTACAGAATGGCTTTAAAACAGTTTCAAAGATGCAAAAGGTGGCACAATCAAGCACAAAATGCGTGGGCAACAACTAGTTCAGTTGCGAAATGAACTACAAAACACTCACGTGATACACACGCTGAGTCATCAAAGTGATGGCGTTCACGTTGAAGGGAACTCATTGGCTGATGATGCCACGAAGGGGGCTGTACAAACGGCTTCCGTAGTTGCAATCGTTCAAAAATTAAAATAGTGAAATAATGTTGGCTGTCAATGCTTCAAGCAAAGGAAGCTGTGCAGCGTTACCTAAAGGATTTCCACTCAAATACTATTATATAACTGATACAAACAATGTTCCGTTTGCTCAAAACCCTGCAGTGGGGATAGGGTAATTCCAAACATGGAACATAGAAGAGGACTAATACTAGCAGCACACGAAGGGCTCGCCTCTGCTCATGCAGGTGTTTCCGCCACAGTATCGTTACTAAAACAGAGGTACTGGTGGCCAGGCATTAGGAAACAGACCAGAAACTATGTTTTGGACTGTGAAATATGTCAAAAGATGAAAGTATCTACTGTGAAACGTCCTGCGCAGACGCCCCTGTTAATCTCAGATAAACCATTAACGTGTGTTTACCTAGACCAGTGCGGTCCCCTACAAAGGGATGGTAACTATAAGTATACCATGGTCGCAGTGGATTCATGTTCTAGGTTCCTTTGGTTGTGGCCTCAGCGCTCAGCTGATGCTCGAACTGTTATAAAAGATTTGTGAGTCTTTATCGGCACATATGCAATAGGCACACTACATTCTGACCAGGGCCCTGCGTTTAGATCTCGAGTTTACAAAGAAGCCATGGCCAGTTTGGGTGTAGCATTGCGGTACTCTTCTCCATTCCATCCTGACGGAAATTCGGTTGTGGAAAGAAAAAAACGGGACTTAAAGCAGTCTATAACAGCTAGGGCATTAAGTTCGGGTGACGGGTGGGTCAAACATCTAATTGGGGTTCAACATGCTCTTAACAACTTGCCAAGACGTTCTCTAGGGGGTATCACTCCATATGAGGTCCTATTTGGGACAAGAATGTTGATTCCGGACCTTGATTGTCATACAGCAGTGGTGGAAACAAAAAAATTGATATCAAAGATCGTTTGGCTATTTTACAGCACTTAAATGAACTAAGAACAAAACAAAGCAACGTGTTCCTGAAGCCAACCACCACTGGGGAAAAACCAACCGTCCCAGCAAGGCTTGCATGGATCCCAAAGCTTGGTGATCTAGTCAGAGAAAAGATCGTGGACAAGAAGGAATTTGGGCCTTCTTACAGACAACCAGTACCTGTCCTAGCAATCCAGGAAACAAGAATAGTGATACTGCCGCCCCTTGCTGGTAAAAAGGAGAACAGGTTTGTGTCTATCAACCTGATCAAACCACACTATGTGGCCGATACTAAGCAGGAGGCCAAGTGAACTCCGCCAATGTAACAGACGTCCTGCTCTAGCTACAATCCAAGAGGTTCAAACTGAAAAAATCATCGCTTTTAAAGATTCTACAGTGCGAAAAGAAGGACTAAGCAACAATTCCATGGAACTCGTTCCTCTTGAGACCCAAATAACAGTTCGTCCAGATACACCTGCCTACAATGAAGTTACAAGTGATCAAGTGGTTCCAGAGATTTGTACAAATCCGGATGAAATTCCGACCATTGACAGAACTGCCTCTGGCTATTTCATTAACTTTGATACGTTTTCTGAGGATCCCAGCGAGCCTGAAATGACGCCAGCAAAAAGAACTTTCAAATCAAGCAACATTAATTTTCATCACCTGAAAAAAACTCATCTGGTTTCACAATGGATTGAACTATGGATTGTGTTGGGAATATTTTTTCTTCTAATTTGGTTAACTCTGGTAATAACTCTGGGTATGCCGATAAATGGAAGATATGTAAATATGGACACAGCAAGTAAGAACGTCAACTTACTTCTCCAGCCACACAAATCATCCCACCGTGAACAAAGAGACTTGTCAGCAGTGAACATCACAGCCATACCTATACCTGATGGTATAGCTTGGGACAGAACTGAATATGACATTTTTGGCCCGTAGGGGGTTTTCAAGATTCCACACTTATTCAAGATTTCATTAAGTGACTTTATTACCTCTAGTACCTTTTCTGATGATTGGGACTTCGAGACTGTTAATAATATGATGTCTGATCTAGAAATGTCTGCAGTATTCACAAATCATGAATATTCAGAGGGTTCATCAGATTATGAACAAATGTATTGTTATAACCATTATGGTCATCATTTCTTGCACAAATCCACAATGCCTAGAAATGTATATATGTACTAGCAGCCCGTCCTGACATTGTCCAGGTATGAATTGCTGCCGGCCAGTAGTATATTGTTTTGTAGGATTTCGTTTTGATAGCATTTCTTATCTGTGACAGGCCTGTGAAATGCTCCGAATCACAGTGCACTGCTGATGCACTTAAGAGTGCGCGTTCAGTAGTGTGTGAACTCGAGTTTCCCTACTTTATTTTTCCTTGCAATATTATATAGCGCGAACTCGGCAACATGGCATGAGCACAATTTACATTAGAGAAGAACACATTCATTTGTGGTAGGCACGGGGAGACAAAGCGATTTCCCTGGAATCACAGGATGTTGAGCTGATGCCAAGATTCGAACGTAGCTCCCCAGCTCTAAAGTTTGCAATTCTAGAACTTGTGGCGGGAGGTGTGTCTAAAAGTGTATGTCGGTGCTGGCCATCAATGAGAGATCCCTGTGCATTTTTCAAATGGGTGGTGAAAAAATATGAGTATGTTGCTGGAGATGTGGGCCGCCATGCCACCAATGTACTTACCGGGGGAGGGTAAACACCCATTATTCCGCAACTTTCTTTCCGCATACCATCACTCCGCATACTTTCATTACGAAAGTACCATGACTCCGCAATGCCATTATAACGCATGGCATTACATTTTATATGCTTTTACCATGCATACATTTACAACGAAATTTGTTGTAAATGCATGAATGGTAAAAGCATGTTTTTTTAAATGTTTGGATAAGGTAAGTATGGGTATAGGGGTATATGTTTTGGGGTACTGAGGTATATGTTTTGGGGTGTTTGGGTATTTTAAGGGTTCTGGGGTAGGTTTGGATTTTGGGGTACAGGGGTATTTTAAGTGTTCAGGGCTAGGTTTGGGTTTTGGGGTACAGGGGTATTTTTAGGGTTCAGGGCTAGGTTTGGATTTTGGGGTACAGGGGTATTTTAGGGTTCAGGGGTACGTTTGGGTTTTGGGGTACAGGGTTATTTATAGGGTTCAGGGCTAGGTTTGGGTTTTGGGGTGCAGGGGTATTTTTAGGGTTCAGGGGTAGGTTTGGGTTTTGGGGTACAGGGGTATTTTAAGGGTTCAGGGCTAGGTTTGGGTTTTGGGGTACAGGGGTATTTTAGGGTTCAGAGGTAGGTTTGGGTTTTGGGGTACAGGGGTATTGTTAGGGTTCAGGTCTAGGTTTGGGTTTTGGGGTATAGGGGTATTTTTAGGGTTCAGGGATAGGTTTGGGTTTGAGGTACAGGGGTATTTATAGGGTTCAGTGCTAGGTTTGGGTTTTGGGGTACAGGGGTATTTTTAGGGTTTAGGGATAGGTTTGGGTTTTGTGGTACAGGGTATATTTATAGGGTTAAGATGGGTTAGTGTTTAAGGGTGTTGGGGTATTTTAAGAAGTTAGGGTGGGTTATGATTATGGGGTGCAGGGGTATTTAAAGGGAGCATGGTTCGATTCTTTTTTAAGGTGTAAAGGGTAATAAAATAAAATAATAAATAAAAATAATATAAATAATGCAATTTAAAAGAATAAATATTTTAATTAAATTAAAAAATGTGTGTGTGTATATATATATATATATATATACACACATTTTTTAATTTAATTAAAACATTTATTATATATATACATATATATATATATATATATATATATATATATATATATATATATATAAATACTCATATATACAAACATATATTTAATGTTTTAATAATGTACTTTTACAATGTATATGTACTTTACCACACATGCATTTGCTTTATAATGGCATGCGTAATAAAGTCATATGCGTTGTAAAAGATTTAGAAGTGATGTCTTTGCGGAATAATAGTCCTGCGTTATAAAAATTGCTGAGTGATGGTATGCGGGATGCAGGAATAATAAATAAAAATAATATAAATAATGCAATTTAAGAGAATAAATATTTTAATTAAATTAAAAAATGTGTGTGTATATATATATATATATATATATATACACACATTTTTTAATTTAATTAAAACATTATATATATATATATATATATATATATATATATATATATATAAATATATATATAAATACTCATATATACAAACATATATTTAATGTTTTAATAATGTACTTTTACAATGTATATGTACTTTACCACACATGCATTTGCTTTATAATGGCATGCGTAATAAAGTCATATGCGTTGTAAAAGATTTAGAAGTGATGTCTTTGCGGAATAATAGTCCTGCGTTATAAAAATTGCTGAGTGATGGTATGCGGGATGTTGGTTTGCGGAATATCATCACATATTCCCGGGGGAGGGATAGTCCCTTTCTTGCTATTTCTGTGGAGGCGGGCCTTGTGTCCGGATGTGCGTGGCGCGAGGCCTCTGCGCAACAGAAGTGAAAAATCTCCAGTGTGCCCTTCAGGCGTCACCGGAAGTTAAGGCGAGATTACATTTCCTGCACAATGACCCCTATTTGCGCTCCTTCCGGCCCTTGGGAGTAGCGCCATGCCTGACCTCCATACAGTAAAGCAGGTGCACGTCACTGGGAGCGCGGGGCAAGCCCACACGGAGCTGGAATGTACAGAACCTGGGAAGAAAAAACAATGAAATATTGGGCACAACGCTTGCTTTATTTTTCCGTAACCCCGCGCCCCGCACACGCCCACGCCCACAGCACACGCCCACAGCACACGATATGAGACATGGCATGAAGGGCAGAACGTACCACACGCCCCCAGCATTTGTCATGCCCCCAGCATACGCCCACAGCACAACGCAGACACGCCCACAAGGAACTGCTTTGCTGGCCCGGTTCTTTTACCTTTTAAATGTACATGGTGGGCGTCTGCATAGCCTATGTCCTTCTGCTGCAACTGCCCTTTCCAATGCTGTATTGGGTGTTGTGATTGGTGCTGTGGTTCCTGAGATTACCCGCCTCAAAGGTTTGGGCTCTCTCTTTATTATATTAGTATGGATAACCAATGGGAAGATTGTCCAACACCTCCAAAGGGTAGCTCAAAACGTTTGCGAATAAGTTTCCATATTTTTCAGGGTTCAATATATTGAATGCAGAAACATTTTTCTTTAGAAATGTGAACAAAACAGGAATGAAAATTATGTTAACAAAAACAAAACAGATTTATTCTGCAGCCTTTTATACCCAACTGTCTAGACAGGGTTTCGACTTTTGGAAAGACAACATTGAGACATAATCTGTCTGGGGTTCAAAAGATTGGCAAGTTCAGGGGGTAGAAGCTTTGTTTGGAGCCTGCGTCATCCCTGAGCAAATTATGTTTTTGAATGACACTGTCCAACAAACGTCTTACCTTGGGTTAGCCAAGATCAAAGACATGAACACACCGACCATACCAATACTCGAGAGTAATAGCTCTACGCGGGGGGAGGTCGACGTACATAATATTTTGAAGCACAACAGATCAGATCCAGATTGGAACACATGGTTGCTCTGGCCCATAGACACAAATAGCTGTCAAGATCGATTCCTGAACAAAACTCAAGGTTTCAAAGTCAATAGTCGGGACCCAAGATATGTTGAAAGACAGCATCCTGGGGTAATAACAACATACAGTGTGGGGAAGTTATGCATTAATTGGCTACAGAAAACTACACTACAGGATGTAAAACAACACTTATCTTTACTTAAAGATGGCGCAGACCTTAGGGAATTCTTGCTAGGTCCAAGAAAACCGCGTCAAAAATGTTTCATATATGCTGCGTATAACGAAATATTGAAGATTACGCAAGCAGAGACTGCAGAACGAATACGAGAAATTTATTTTATTAATTTAGAGAAATCTCTCGCTGTAGTAGACAATGGGTTAACGACTCTGTCGTCCAGGATATATTCTTTGGACAGCACTGTGTCTTCTGCCATAAACATCATGGAACAAGACTTGGTCATGTTGCTACATGGTCAGTCTTAGCTACGTTCTATCATGCTATTGGGCTGGACGCTACAAAACTTGCGTTCAGGCTATGTCCCTTGGCGTTTAATCAACACTACGTCACTGTTTTCAGAATTCAATCTCACTGATAAACAGATCAAACTGGCACAAAGGGGAGCAGACTATATGGTGCTGAGCATTGAAAAACAGGAAAGAATACCATTTACAGTTGCGGAAAAACCAGCTACTGAATGGATAATACATGGAATAATCACTCTGCCGGTTACAATTTTGCATTTTCAGTATTGCCTAAAACACATGCCAGCAGGCAAATATGAAAGATTGGGTAAAGAATACATCGAGACATCCTGGAATTTACCATACGCACACAGATGTTGAAGTGGGGGGCGTGAGGTGTTTCTAAGCGATCTAACTGTGAAAATGCACTAAGTGGTTCTCTCCTTTGTCAGGGTATTAATTTACACATGGCCTGCGATGGTTCCTCTAACAACTTATCCTGTCTCCTGCAAGGTTCACCAGCTGCAGTGATTGATCCAATTTTTGGGCAACTTTCAAAGGAAGTTACCTAATGTTGAACGATCACAGCTGCTGTGGCATGTTGCCAGGTATTCCATATCTAGTGACTGTTTCATCCAGGGTCACTTGCTGTATGCAAGTATTGTTTCCACAAACTAAGACAGCCAGGGAGTCGGCTTTATGACCTTCACTGAACATCTCTTCTATACGAATTGATACTCTAAGCAGAATGAAAGCCATTCTTTTGCAAAAAACTGTGCCACTGACCTCGGCCAAAGAAACCTATGATCTACAAGTCACAAGGGACCCGATTCACAGAACTAACTTAAGACAAAATCCTAAACTTACTACTTTTGGTATTCACAGAAGTTAGGATTTTGGCTTAAGTTTGTCTTAAGACAGACTTAAGACAGACTTAAGTTAGGATTTTGTCTTAAGTCTGTCTTAAGTCTGTCTTAAGTCTGTCTTAAGACAAACTTAAGACAAAATCCTAACTTCTGTGAATACCAAAAGTAGTAAGTTTAGGATTTTGTCGTAAGTTAGTTCTGTGAATCGGGCCCAAGGACTTCTGCCGAGATACATGCCCTTTTGAATTCAAACTTCCCTATACATTTCTCAGAAATGTTGGAACGTATCTTAAACATGTCTGATAGGAGCGGTATTGTACATCTATTTAAAAACGTACGTTCAGGACTGTTAGCACCTTTTCAAGCAGTCCTCTGAATACTTCCCAACTTTGTGCACTCTGTGTTTGGCGGACTGCCACTTAGGGGTGGTCGGAAGTCACGTAAGGGACTTACACAGAGAGGCACGGAGATTGAACCAATCTCCCTGCCTCTCCGCATAGTTCCGTTACGCGGCGCCCGCCTGCCGCCCGCCTCCCTCCCGCAGTATTAAATTACATTTATAAGCCTAAAATAACATTTAAATAAAACTTACCTTATCGCAGGCGCATCCTTATCCATCGCAGTCTTCTTCTGGGAACTGCGAATGCGCGGGAGCCTGCGCATGCGCATTCCTTGCTAGGAATGCGCATGCGCAGTTCCCAGAACAAAGCACGATGGACATGATGCTCCCATGATAAGGTAAGTTTTATTTAAATGTTATTTTAGGCTTTTTAATGTAATTTAATACTGCGGACGGGAGGCGGGCGGCCAACTTCTGTTACACCCCTGAGTGTGCGGAGATTTGCCTTGTTTCTCCGCCTTCATTGCGAAAGGCGGAAGGGGCAAATCTCCGACATTCCGTGGGCGTAACGGAGATGTCCACACACCCCTACTGCCACTACTTTTTGGACTTGTTGCAGGGATCCTATTTTTGCTCCTACTGCTACGATATGGCAAGCCAAATCACCAACGTCACTCCAGGCACCATAGAGAGAGCTCTATTGGAGATAAAGTGTTGTGAGCGCATCGTTTAAAGTATAGGTTTACCTCATCTACATGAATTAAATACCACATGGTTTCTGTCATCAGACCAATCTGGCAAGATTGCATCTTACCTGTTCTACGCTGCCTGCTCTGCGGTGAAGAATGTGTGCTAGACATCTGTCTAACACTCTCATCATTCATGCCTACGGATATCGATACTCTGCTGGACCCGGTAATGGCCCATGTTGTGTGTTGTCCCCAGCGGCTACCAATTCTGATGACGGCATTCATTGAGATCTTATAGACGCTAAATGCTGATGCTGAGGTACGAGAGGAAATAACAGGCACGCAGGTAACATCCAATTTGAACATTGCTGATGCGACCAATGCTGAAGGCGATAGTTCACATCCCTGTGCTGTGAATCCTCTAAACGAGGTAATCCAACTCTCACCTACTATAGTAGATGACTTTTTGTCTACAGACATAGAGGATTTCATGTTTTCTCCAAGCCCTAACACTGACTTTTGATTTTGGCACACAGTGTTCGGAGAGACTTTGAATTTGACCTTTGTTTTCGAAAACAAGGGATTAACTTTGGAACTTTTTTCTATGATTAATTTATTCTCCCAAATTTGCATTTTTCTTTTCTCATTTTTGGCACAAGTAATCTGCTTATTGTAGAACTATTCATAGAGAACAAGAATTATTTGAATACTTCCAGAGACAATATATGACCTTGTCCAGACACAAACAGTTTTATGTAATATAAAACACATTTGAGGTATATACATACATACACATAATTTCTGCATATTTGATTATATCCATGTAGGGATTCTGTTTTTAATTCTGTATAGGGACAACATAGGGATGCATATTTGCCTCCTTTGGTTTATTAAGACTATTAACATATATTAAATATCCCTATTTTTACATGACTTGGTGTTATAATATGATGTTTTGTATTCCGCTATATTTACCTTGATGTATCACTGATGTGTATGTATGTATATACCAAAAATGTGTTTTAAAGTCATTAACATACATGTAGAAAGACTTATTCAGATTGCATCACAAGGGTAAGTGTTTTGTGCAGGTGTTTTTTCAGCTTTATGTGCTGTAGAAAATGACCCTCATCCCCCAATGCCCCCCCTCCATTATACCCCATCATCCCATATAATATCCTCAAACCAGTAACCATAAGCATTTGAAAGAGCATCTCCAAGCCCACCAGCCTTTACTACGTTGTTAAGGATCGGGATACAAAGTACCTTTAAGTCTTCCTGGTCCTGTCATGTGATCAGGAAGAGGAGTATACGTGTATGTGATGTTTTTATAGCGTGAGGCTGGCCAAAAGGCAGGGAAACTCAAGCTAAAAGTGAACAAGTGTTAGAAGAGGTGGCTAGTTTATGAGCTGTTAATGCATATGAGGTGGTGTTTTTTAAAGAGGTGCGTCTTGAACTCTTTCCTAAAGTGGAGCAGCATTGGGGTGGCCCCAATAGCCACGGATATGTTGTTCCACCAGATACTACCTGCATAAATGAAATGGAAATGGCCTACTGCCTTTTTTATAATGCAGTCAGCGAGTGTCCTGGCTAGAGGTATGCCGAGAATCAAGAGAGATGATGAGCTTGCCTGCAAGATACACAGGTGTTGGTCATGATGTCTTTGTAAATGATGCTGCTGAGTTTGAAGATGGTGTGGGTCGGCAAGGGGAACATTAGGATGGGGGTGATGTTGTCATATTTCTTCAGGCCCTGGATGAGATGCACTGTGGCATGTAGGATGCTCTTGAGGTTGGGAAGCCATGGAGCAGGATGTTACCATCAACCAGATGAACAAGTTTGAGGGCTTGGACAGCAGTTACTGGAACAAATGGTTTCACTTTCTTCAGAAGAGAGAGCTGGTACCAGATGGTCTTTGATGTTTTTGGCACTGTGTTCCTTGAAACATGGTAATCTTGGAGAGTGCTCTCGGTGAGTCAATATGAGATCACAGTGGGATGAGGAAGTGTGTCCTCAGGGTGCCTGTGACATGGTGCTGCATGGTGCTCTGTTGCAATCCTGAAGCGGGCCTCTCAAGGAGACAATATTGGGCCACTGTTTGAATGAGGGTTCTTGGGTGGCCACAGGGTTCCGTGGTTAATTAGAGACAATGTCCTTGGGGCACCTCCGGCTTCCATTTTTTGGTCTGATCATAAAGAGTGTCCTTCAGGGGCCTTTGATGCATCACTTTGGTGCCCACTCACTTGGCCCACTCACAGGCAATCAAGAAAAGTGGTCTGTGTGATCAGCGCGTGTGCTCAACAGATATGTCTGGTCTACTATTCTAATCCGAGCATTTAGCAGTGCATAGACTTTGCTACATAATGTAACTGACACAGACAGAGGTTTGCCTTTTCTGTGAATATTGTGCACTTAACCATCAATGGAGAATAGGAAAATCTTTCATTACCAATAAAACATGTACCCTGCAGCAATGCAAGCTTTTGCTACTGCATAACCTTCTAGTGTGCAGCAGTATGTGAGTTTTCATTACTACCTACACATCCACCTGTAGCAATGCAACCGTTTACTACTATATTGTACAATTTCTGACGTAAGCATCCATCCTGCAACAGTGTTAGCTTTCTCAAATTCATATATATCCACCCTTAAACCATGCAAGCTTCCACAAACACACAGCCATCCAGTGAGCGGCAGTGTCTGAGCTTTGATTACCACATAAACATCCAATGTGGAACAGTGCAAGCTTCACAACCCTATGTGCAGCAGAGTGAGTTTTTACTACCACATAAACATGCAATTCCAGCAGGATGAGGTTTCGCTATCACATAACCATGCAACCTGCTACTGTGCAAGCTTTCACTACCACATAAATATCCAAGGAGCTGTGGAGGGAGCTTTCACTACCACATACATATCCCACCACGGCACAAGTCCCGAAAAAAGAAGCAGGTAGACTAACCAAGCTAGGAAGTATGCAAGTGCCATCACAACCCATGATCTCACAGGAAGTGACATCACAAGAAGTGACATCAGATCTTATCACCTCACACAAATGTTTATCAGGTCTATAATAAGTACATTTGAGCGCATCACAATATTAAACAATTTTGATTTTGCGTCAGGTTGTGCCAAAAAAGTGATGCAACCCTGATGCAAAATCTAAGCCTCAATTTATAAGTTTCTTTTTTTTAATCTCTCCCACAAAGAAATTGGCAATAAGGAGAAGTGTGGCAGTACATATGTTCTGCTTAATAGGTTGCAAACTCTGAATTTTAGAATATCTTAAGGGGTTTAGGCACCAGCTGCAGATATCTTTGTGTGCCCAGTAAATCTCAGGGAATTATAATAATGGTGAGATAGGTTAACACATTTGCTGAGAGATCTGTTTTGTATAGCCCCAGTTTTGAATCATAGTAGCATTGAGGGTTAATGTGTCTCCTGCAAATCAGATTACAATGGCTAACAAAAGCCCCTGCAGAATCAGCGGTGCGGGAGCCCCCGGCCCCGAGCTCCAGGGGGGCCCTCACCAAAAGTGGTAGGTGGTGGGCCGGGAAGGAGGGGCCCCCTTCCTGTATTTTGCTTCAAGTTTTGTTACACCACTGGTACATTATGTAACACACAGATGGCAGATTTTTATTTTATGTAGATGGGTAAGGGGGTTACTGCTTTTAACACAGAGATGTTTTTGTTACTTGCAGTTCATAAATTGTACTCCTTCTGATATAGCACAGTGAGCTATGAAGGAAACATGACTGTCACACCTTGTAACACTCACTGTCTTACGTAGCCCATCCTGTACATTGATTTACACACTTATGTGATTTATTGTCACAGAATAATGTGTATGTGTTATGTAAAGGGCTCTGATGCCCAGCATTGGAATGAGTATGGTTATACAAGAAATTACACAAAATAGAGTTATTTAAATTGTTATTTGTGTAAACACTGGGACAGGCCAACACATCTGACATTCTTACAGTGGGTGCATATCTCTCATATACAGGGAATGAACAAAGTCAAAAGCAAGCCTCTCTTAAGTACTTGTGAAGTGACAACAACATGTGTGCCTTTGTTTCCCTTCCATTGTGTTTGCATCTAGGTGTGAAGCTTCAGATAGCTCCCAGTCCGGATTCTCAAGAACACGAGGCCTTATGGCCCCTTAACTTCGGCCTTTGTTTTGTGCCAAGGTGGAATTTAAAATAACAAAGTCCCCTCCTACGTGCACCTTGTTTATTATTTATTTATTTATTTAATGGTTTTATAAAGCGCGTAGTAACTCGATGAGCATCCCAGCGCTGACCTGTTTCTCCAGGGGTTTCAGCCGTCTAAGACGAGGTTATGTTTGGGGGAAAAAGGAGAGTCTTTAAGGATTTCCTGAACTGGAGGTAGTTTGGTTCTGTCCTCAGTTTTCTTGGTAGGCCGTTCCAATGTTTGGCCGTGTGGACCGAGAAGCGACGGCCACCGGATTTAGCTTTTTTGACTCTGGGGACTGAGATAAGGTTTTCTCCATTGGACCGGAGATCTCTTTCCACCTTGTAGGGGGTTAAGAGTTCTTTGAGAAGGGGGGGACCATTATTGTTGAGGGTTTTGTGGGCCAAGCAGAGGGCCTTGAAGACGACCCTTTCTCTAATAGGGAGCCAATGCAGCGATTTGAGAGCTGGCTTGGCTGAGGATCTTGCAGGTGTGCCCGTGAGTAGGCGGGCGGCGGCGTTTTGGACTTTCTGCAACGTGTTAAGCGTGGCTTCGGGTGCTCCCAGGTAGATGGCGTTACAGTAGTCCAATCTCGCTAGGATTAGGCCCTGAATAAGGAGCTTCCTTGAGTTTGCGGGGAGCAGAGGGAAGATCTTCCTGCAGGCTCTGAGGAGACCGAAGCATGTCCCTGCTGTTTTTTTGGCCTGGATTTTAAAGCTCATGTCCTTCTCAATCCACACACCTAGGCTTTTAACCTCGTCCTTAGGTGCTGGAGGGTCGCCCAAGCAGCTGGGCCAGAGATGAGGTGGTAGAGAGGGCCCCTTGTGACCTAGCATGAGTATCTTGGTTTTTGACCCGTTCAGCTTTAACGATGAAAGATTCATCCATCGGTGAACTTCAGAGAGGCAGCTGTGGAGGTCAGAGGGGGCGTGATGAGGATGTGATAGGGTGACAACCAACTGGGTGTCGTCGGCGTAGTTGATTAATGACACGCCGAACGAGCTGACCCTCTTCTCCAGTGGAGCCATATATACGTTGAATAACGTAGGGCTCAAGGACGAGCCCTGCGGTACTCCACATCGGAGGGGGATGATAGGTGAGTGGCTGTCGTTCTCCCACACCTGGAAGGAACGTCCTGATAAGAAGGATTTTAGCCACTTCAGGGCCATACCCTTTAATCCAATTCCTCCCAGTCGTTGGATTAGGGTGGGGTGGTCTACAGTGTCGAAGGCCGCACTGAGGTCTAGGAGGATCACTGCCACTGATCCTCCCGTGTCCAGGATGCTTCTGGCCTTCTCCACTGCTGCCAGGAGGGCGATGTCAGTGCCCTGGCCAGGACGGAACCCTGTCTGGGAGGCCCCCAATAGGTTATTGTTCTCCAGGAAGAGTGACAGTTGTTTGTTCACCAACTTCTCTGCGATCTTGCTGTTTCCTGGGAGAAGGGAGATGGGCCTGTAGTTAGAGAGGTCCTGTGGGTCTACTTGCTACTCAGAATGAAAGCATACAATGTTCACTCCCTGCAGAATGTATTCTGGTGTCTGAAAATTACACTGGGACGAGTTCAGCATATTTTAGTGGGACCCAGCTTTTTGGCAGGGTGGACGGTCCCCACTCTGTAAAAAAAGTGGGTGGACGCCGTCTACCTGCTGTACCCTCAACTTGTGCCTTGCATCCAACCTTCAACAGTGCAAGCTGTCCCTGTCACATACATTTCCAACGTGCAGTGGAGTGAGCTTTCGCTACCACATAAACATCCAACCTGCAACAATGCAAGCTTTCTCTACCACATAAATATCCAATGTGCAGCAGAGTGAGTTTTCATTACCACATAAACATTCAGCCTTCAACAATGAAAGCTTTCACTATCACATAAATATCTAATGTGCAACAGAGGCAATGTTCACTACCACATAAACATCCAACCTACAGCATTGCAAGCTTTCACTACTACATTAATATTCAATGCGCAGTGGAGTGAGTTTTTACTACCACATAAACATCCAGCCTGCAACAATGCAAGCTTTTACTACCACAAAAATATCCAATGTGCAGCGGAATGAGGATTTACTACCACATAAACATCCAACCTGCAACAGTGCAAGCTTCACTACCACATAAATATCCAATGTGTAGCTGAGTGAGTTTTCATTACCACATAAACATCCAGCCTGCAACAATGAAAGCTTTCACTACAACATAAATATCCAATGTGCAGCTGAGTGAGTATTCATTGCCACATAAACATCCAGCCTGCAACAATGAAAGCTTTCACTACCAAATAAATATCCAATGTGCAGCTCAGTGAGTTTTCATTACCACATAAACATCCAGCCTGCAACAATTAAAGCTTTCACTACCACATAAATATCTAATGTGCAACAGAGGCAGTTTTCACTACCACATAAACATCCAACCTGCAACAGTGCAAGCTTTCACTACCAAATAAATATCCAATGTGCAGCAGAGTGAGTTTTCATTGCCACATAAACATCCAGCCTGCAACAATTAAAGCTTTCACTACCACATAAATATCTAATGTGCAACGGAGGCAGTTTTCACTACCACATAAGCATCCAACCTGCAACAGTGCAAGCTTTCACTACCAAATAAATATCCAATGTGCAGCAGAGTGAGTTTTCATTACCACATAAACATCCAGCCTGCAACAATTAAAGCTTTCACTACCACATAAATATCTAATGTGCAACAGAGGCAGTTTTCACTACCACATAAACATCCAACCTGCAACAGTGCAAGCTTTCACTACCAAATAAATATCCAATGTGCAGCAGAGTGAGTTTTCATTGCCACATAAACATCCAGCCTGCAACAATGAAAACTTTCACTACCACATAAATATCTAATGTGCAACAGAGGCAGTTTTCACTACCACATAAACATCCAACCTGCAACAGTGCAACCTTTCACTACCAAATAAATATCCAATGTGCAGCAGAGTGAGTTTTCATTGCCACATAAACATCTAGCCTGCAACAATAAAAACGTTCACTACCACATAAATATCTAATGTGCAACAGAGGCAGTTTTCACTACCACATAAACATCCAACCTGCAACAGTGCAAGCTTTCACTACCACATAAATATCCAATGTGCAGCTAAGTGAGTTTTCATTGCCACATAAACATCCAGCCTGTAACAATGAAAGCTTTCACTACCACATAAATATCCAATGTGCAGCAGAGTGAGTTTTCATTGCCACATAAACATCCAGCCTGCAACAATGAAAACTTTCACTACCACATAAATATCTAATGTGCAACAGACAGTTTTCACTACCACATAAACATCCAACCTACAACAGTGCAAGCTTTCACACCACATAAATATCTAGTGTGTAGCGGAGTGAGCTATCAATACCACATAAACATCCAAACTAATACAGTGCAAGCTTTCCCGGATCCATAAATGCCTACAGTGCACCAGTGACATCTTTCACTGATGTAGAACCATTGAGGTATCAGCAATGCCAGCTTACACCATAGAAGACATACCCAGGCCACTTCGGTGGCACCTACAGCATCCGGGTGCAAGGTTTCTAAGGAATAGAAATATAAGATCTTTTTACATTAGAAACATCTGGCCAGCAGCAATGAAAGAGTTCTGAGCAGAATAAACACCTGGCCTGCAGCAGTGCACGTCCTCTCCGCGGGAGAGACATACAGCCCGAAGCACTTCAAACTCTCTATGCAACAGCCTGTGGAAATGCAAGCTTTCTGCATAATAAACTCACCCAGACAGCAGGTAAGATATGCTTCTTTCTCCAGAACAGAGACACCAACCCGCAGCTGTGCAGGATTTCTCCATAATAGAAAGAAAAATGGCTGTATGCGATGTGTATAAAAACACATTCATAGAATACAGGATCAAAGAAGCCAACTCACGAAATCTGTTTTATTGAAGATGGTTACTACTTTTTGGTAGAAATCAGTTCGTAGAATTTCTTTTTTTTACGTGCCTTTTACATGTTTTTAAGGATGTAAATGGCATTCGTTTTGTAAATGGGTTCTTTCTTTTAGTGTTTTACAAGGGTTGATAGATCTTTTTCCCTTCAACCGCCTTTGTGTTCCTATGTCTTGTCACTCAGGGCCGGCCTTAGGCATGTGCAAGCTGTGCACCTGCACAGGGCCACCAAACCCCAGGGGCCACCACACCAATATATATCCTTAATATATTTATCCTCTGAGGATGGATACATATTTGTGCGGCGGCCCCTGGCAGGGATTTGGCGGCCTCTGGCTCAGTTCCACTTCTAAAGACCCCCCCCCCCTCCGCGCTCTGCCCCACCCAGACCCCCTCTTCCGGGGCCCCCTACCTATGCTCCCTGCCCAGGGCCACCATGACCCTAGAGCCGCCCCTGTGTCACTGGTGACATTCCACTTTTTTAAATTGCTGTTTTTGGGGTGATCGCAGCCCTCTTCTCTCTATCCACTTCTTTTTCCTTCCTGCCTATTTAATTTTCCGCTCCCATGTGTCTGACATTCTATGCACTTTTTAGTGGGGTACTTCCATACCCGATCACTGCTCCTAGCTCCTTCCCTTACAGGCCTTTGTCTACCTTTGTCTCATTACCTCTTTTTTCTTCTCTAATATTAAAACTAGGGAGCATATGAACAAAGGGCCTTATCGCCGCTTTAGCGGAAATTTTTCCCCGCTAAAGCGGCGATAATTTTATCCCCCTATTACCTAGCTGTCGCTAACACCAGTTAGCGACAGCTAGTAGGAGATATGTTATGTTATGTTATGTTATGAAGTTTTTGTATAGCGCACGGCTACTCGGTAGGAGTGTCCCGGCGCTTTCCACCTGCAACTCAGAGTAAAAATAACACAACACACGAAAATGAAAAAAGAAACAGAAAAGAAAACATTTGAAACAGCCTAAAGATTAAAAAGCCAGGTCTTCAGGCTCTTCCTGAACTGGAGCAAATTGGCAGTGCTGCGAAGCGAGAGAGGAAGCAAATTCCACAGCTGGGGAGCTTTGCAGCTGAAAGAGCGACCTCCCGCACGGGCCTTCCTCACCCGCGGGACTACCGCTTTATAAAGGGATTCCGAACGCAAGGAGCGAACTGGTCGAATAAGGCCAGTCTCCGCCGCAGATATCCAGCCCCAGATCCAAACAGGGCTTTGTGCATCAAAGTCAGGGATTTGAACTGAATCCGCTTCCGGATGGGCAGCCAGTGTAACGACTGAAGATAGCGATCCTCTTGGGGCCCACTTTGCATGTCAGCGATATTTATTGCTAATGACATGCAAAGTGGGCGTGCCAAGATGTTAGCGACTAAGCGCGAATAGCTCGAAAAGCTAACGCCTGCCCAGAGCAGTTCTTAGCCATGTTATCCAATTGTAGGTGGATAACATGGCTAAGAGCATTAGCTCGGTAATGCATGAATATCGCTGAATTTTTCAGCGATATTCATGTATTTCAGCCGATTTTTATCACTTTTGAGATACACCTTGATAATAGCAAGGTTTATCTGCGATAAAAATCGGCGGAGCTCGGCGATAATGATATTACCGCTAACCGTGTTAAGCGATGATTATTGCTTGATCTTGGTAATAGGCCCCTCGGTCCCCTAATCTGGATTTGCTGCCATACCTACAGTTCTTTATTTTAACATGCAAATATTAATATTTCCCGTAAATGCTCTTCGGCTTTCTGGATTATTTATTACAGATCTGTATTTCTACTAATTCGTTTTTTCTGTCTAATGGGTTTTTGATGATTTCAGATCTCAGAAAAGGGTTTATTTTATTTTGTTCTTCAATGAATGTACTTGCTGCCAGGAAACGCAGATCCCATCAGTACAATTCTTTTCTCCGGGGAATCTGTTGATGGACATTTCCCCTTTCCTCGACAAAAGTCTGGTACCCAGGACATTATCGCAAAGGTGACTCCCATCTCTATCTCATCATTTCAGTCTAAAATTGGAGCCACCACCAGGGTATACTAGTAGCTAGTCCAGAGTAATCTGTACTAATGGAATGTTTTGCATATAAATAAAAGTATCTAAATGAATAACCAAATGTCATGTCATGTCAAAGATTTTTATATAGCGCATCTTATCACCGCAAGATCTCAAGGCGCTTGCAGCATAAAAACCAAATGATCAGAAGGGGGCTAGGCCGGAATCAGAAGGACTGCTTTGGGCTAAACCAGAAATGGGAACTACTTGGGTAAGAGCCAGGTTTTTAATGCTTTGCGAAATTGCATGTGTTCAGTGATGGATATGAGGTGGGGAGGCAGTTTGTTCCAGAGAAGAGGGGCAAGATAAGAAAAAGAGCACTGACCGTACCTTGAGGTACGGACGCGTGGCTGGGTCAGAAATGATTTATTGCTGGACCTTAAGGATCTCTTGGGGACTTACCAATTAAGTTTCTTATGGAGATATTTGGGCCCATTATTGTACAGAGAGTTGTGCGTTATACTCAAGATCTTAAAATGGCTTCTCTGATGGATGGGAAGCCAATGGAGCTTTCTCAAACATGGCGCAGATGCAGTTCTAGGGGGTAGGTCCAGGACTAGTCTGGCAGCCGCATTCTGGAGGGTCTGCAGTTTTGCCAGCAGGTCCTCGTTCAGTCCAAAGTGCATGGCATTGCCATAATCAAGATAGCTGATGATCAGGCCCTGTACCAAGGGTTTTCTCGCTTCTATAGGAAGCCATCTGAAAATCATCCTAAGACTGCGCATTATTCCATAGCATGTCCCTGTCACTTTAGCAACGTCATTTTTCATAGACAAGGTACAGTCAATTATTATTCCCAAGTTACGGACTGCCGAATTAGGAGAGGGACATACTCCCAATTGCGGAGGCCACCAGTCTTGTGTCCAGCACTTTTCTGCTTTACGGAACAGAATGATCTCTGTCTTGCTAGCGTTCAACTGGAGTTTGTTGTTCCTCATCCAACTGCTTATCTCGACCATACAATTTTTGCAACGTAAGCGAATGCTGACGGGATCCAGGCCGCAGGTGATAAGCAGCTGGGTATCGTCGGCATACGACACAGTTTCAAAGCCATAGGAATTAATGATTTTCGCCAATCGAGTTAGGTACAGATTAAAAAGTAAAGGGCTTAAGATCGACCCTTGAGGTACCAGGGCGACTACTGGAGACCAAGATGTCGACTCGGACGGTGGTGAGGCGATCTGTAAGGTGGTTATCCAACCAACCTAGGGCCCCTCCTCTGACATCTATCTCCCACAGGCGATGTTTAAAAATACTGTGGGAGATGGTGTCAAATGCGGCGGAGAGGTCCAGGAGGATGAGAATGGCTGATACGCCTCTATCCACCGCAAGCCTGATGTTGTCCACAATCTCGACGACAGCTGTCTCCGTGCTATGGGCAGTGTGGAAACCAGATTGGGAGGGATCCAGGATTCCGAGTGCTTCTGTAAAAGCCGTAAGCCATTTGTTTACTAGATATTCCAGCACTTTCCCAAAAATGGGCAGCAAAGATATAGGCCGGTAATGAGATGGTAGAGTAGGGTCGTCAGAAGGTTTCTTAAGAAGCAGCTTTACTTGTGCATGTTTCCATTTTGATGGGACAATGGCTTGTTCAAGTGAGGTGTTGAAGATGGCAGTAAGGAAGTTAGCTAGCAGTGGCATGATTACAGCACAGCGGCGCGGAGGGAAAAGGTCCATAGGGGATCCAGATTTTATTTTACTTAAGCCCTCCAGTGTTTCAGTGACTGTGATCGGGTCAAATTCAGTCAAATAAGAGGATTCATTGCAGTCCGCCAAAGGAGGCGGGGCATCAGGCTATTATCTTGCAGAGGCTGACCTAGGTCTGTGTTGGGAAAGGAGGAATAGATTGATTTAATTTTATTATCAAAGAAATCAGACATCGATTCAACCCATTTTTGAGAGGGACTAAAAAGAGCCTGTCCCGGACGAGGGGAAGTGAATTCTTTTAATATTTTATATCATTCTTTACTAGAACTAGCCGAGTTGTTTATACGCTGAGTTAAGTATGTCTTCTTGGCCATTTTAATGTTTTTTACATAACACGAATGGAGTAAGTTATACTTGACTCTATCCTCTTTCGTTTTTGTTTTTCGCCAGTTGCGTTCCGCTACTCTGCTGGCTTGTTTATCTATCTTTAAGGCGGAGGCCACCGATTTAGCTTTAACGTTGGTTTCAGGGATGATTACATTAGGGTTTGTATAATGGAAGACTCCAAGTTGGCTACCCTTTGTTCTAATGGAAGAGCCAGATTTTTTGAAGGTTTAAAATGGGTCAGAAAGTCTTCGGATGTAAGTTTACGCCATGGGCGTATAGGCACTCTTTTTCCACCTATTGATTTGGCTGAGGCCTGGCTAGGGAGGTTAAACTTTATGAGATAATGGTCAGTCCAGATCATAGGATGCGGGTCTTCATTGCTCAATTTAGGGGAGCTGGTAAAAATTAAATCCAAGGTGTGGCTGTCCATTGTTCTAATTAATTGACATATTTCTGGCTCAGAGGCATGATAAGTTCGGCATGATAATTAAAATCCCTGAGCAGGATGAAATTTTCCATAGCCAGTGCCTGGGCGACTATAGTTTCTAATAAATGGTTGATGAATCCGGTTTTAAGGCCCGGGGGTCTATAAACTAAAGCTCCTCGCCAATTTTCGTAACTGGAGATTTTTATATTAACTATCATGATTTCTGCTGTGGAGCTGGAAAAAGATTCCAATAGCTTAATCTCTATTGGGGCTTTAGCCGCAACGGCTATGCCTCCGCCTCGCCGCATTTCTCTATCCAACCTTGTTAGGAGGTACTCCGGGGGAAAGGCGGACGCTATATCAGATGACGCCTGGCTGTGAAACCATGTTTCAGTAAAGAAACAGATATCAGGTTTTTCTGCTTCAAGTAAACTCCAAACCTCAATGGCATGTTTAGGTATTGACCGCGCGTTGAGGTAAAGGGCGGTTGTAACCTTATCTTTTACTTGACTTTCCTTGGCCGGTATAGTAATCGACCTTGGTAAGGGAACCAAGTTCGATATACCCTTAGCTATGCCTGGAAAAGGACATTTTGATGTCCCATTCTGGGAGATCAAATCAGAAGATACTCGCAGCAGAGTTGCCTGAGTAATTAATCCTGGGTTTGAAGTTCTGCCGGTGTTCAGGAGTTTCAGTTCAGCACTGGTATAACACAGCATAATTCAAACAGCTTACCTGGCTAGCAATCAGGAAAAAGGGTAGGGGTCCAGGCAACAGGCGACGGTCAGGCGTGGACGGGCGCAGACGGGCTTGCCTTTGGCGCACCGCTGCGCTCGTCCGCGCTGAGATAGGCTTTAAATGGTGAAGGGGGCGGGTCCGTAGTAATGACGATGGCCAATCCAAGACCAAACACCTCAAGATGTTCCCCAAGCACTGCAACCAAGCAAGTAATGGCTCAAAAATAGTTTGACCAAATCCAGCACTTAGGGTCCTACTTTGCCAGCAATTGAATTGGTGACATTGGTACTCTGACTGCTTCTAAAGCCAGAAAAGTGACCCCTGATGCAATAAACAACACAAATTCCACGGATTTCATACACAAACTACATCAACCTCAGATTTTGCTGGCCAGGTGCCCAGAAACCTGAACACAAAATGCCCAAGCAGCATAGAAGCCCTTCAGATTTAGAGATTGTTGTTTCATTAAAGGTTCTCTGGGGAGCTTTATCTAAAGGGACAACCAAACTAGCGCCACGCGGTTCACGGACCTGTAGGCCCATTGCAGTCTGCTGAAGTAGTCACCATGCTCCCCACTGGAGATAAAAATATATTTTTAAATACTTTTGCCAACAATACAATTAAGCAGTAATGCCATGTTACATTGATTTGTATTTTTTTTAAAAGACACTGACTTGCATAATACAACATTAACAGATCCTCATAAAGGGGTTTCTTAACTGTATGAGGTACTTGTCGCTTTTCAGCCACTTTTTAGGAAAAGGATGCTGAAAAATGCATTGTTTACCATTTTGAGCACCTTCTTTGGAATGATGCACCCCACTACATATGAAGAGGGTCATACTTACTGAATATTTCAGGAGTAACTTTTTAGCCAATTTGTAGGAAAAGGATGCTGAAAAATGCATTGTTTACCATTTTTAGCACCTTCTTTGGAATGATGCACCCCACTACATATGAAGAGGGTCATACTTACTGAATATTTCAGGAGTAACTTTTTAGCCAATTTGTAGGAAAACTATGCTATGAAATTCACCATTTGGACACAATTTTTCTAAATTTCTAAGTGGATAACCTCCCCTTCTCCTCTTCTTCAATGATGACAGAGGAAGATTACCTCATTTATTTGACTCAACCAGAATTATTCGAGATGGATTTACACCGAATCTCTTTCGTAAATTGACCACCCTGGTGCATGGCCAAGACGGTAATGGAGCGAGACTTGCTTCGTCTTGGCTTCAGATCCCCATAGGCCTCACATGCAGCTACTGTGCACCAGGACTACCTGCTTTCACAATCACCCCCAAGACACCTTCCCGGATCTCCCCTGAATCGGGGTATGAGGCTGCAGACCTGTGGAGCAAGTCCACTGAGGAAGTTCTCGGATCTCACAGTCTGGCATGCCCTACTACTCCACCATCTTGCAAGGGCGGCCACATCGCAGGAGATGCCCTGAACCCTGGTGCAGATTGCTGACCTGCCCTCCTAGAGCACACATGAACCCTAAAATTACCCTCCTGGCCCTTTAAAACTAATACATTCCCTGATACCTAAAATAAGCCCCCTGGCACCCCAAAACCCATAACCCAGTAGCGCCCTGGCCCCTAAAATTGTCCCCCTGGCTCCCCAAAACCCATACCCTCCCTGAACCCTAAAATGTCCCCCCCCGGTACTCCAAAACCCATACCCACCATGAAGCCTAAAATTATCCCCCTGGTTCCCCAAAACCCATACCTTCCCTGAAACCTAAAATTACCCCTGCCCCCCCAAAACTCATACCCGCCCTGAACCCTAAAAATACCCCCCTGGCCCCTTAAAACCCATACCCGCCCTGAACCCTAAAATTACTCCCCTGGCATCCCAAAACCCATACCCACCCCGAACCCTAAAATTACCCCTTGGTACGCCAAAACCCTTACCCACCATGAACCCTAAAATTATCCCCCTGACACCCCAAAACCCATACACACCCTGAACCCTAAAATTACCCCTACCCCCCCAAACTCATAGCCGCCCTGAACCCTAAAATTACCCCCCCCCCCCCGGCCCCTTAAAACCCATATCCGTCCTGAACCCTAAAAGTACCCCCCTGGTACCTCAAAACCCATACCCACCCTCACCCTTAAAATTATCCCCTGGCACACCAGCACCGATACCCCCCTGAACCTTAAAAAACCTCCCCTGGTACCCCAAAACCCATACCGACCCTGAACCCTAAAATTATCCCCCAGGCACCCGAAAACTCATACCCACACTGAACCCTAAAATAACCCCCTGGCACACCAACACCTATACCCACCTGGAACCCTAAAATTACCCCCTGGCACCCCAAAACCCATACCCACCCGGAATCCTAAAATTACCCCCTGGTACCCCAAAACCCATACCCACCATGAACACTAAAATTATCCCCCTGACAACCCAAAACCCATGCCCACCCTGAACCCTAAAATTACCCCTGCCCCCCCAAACTCATAGCCGCCCTGAACCCTAAAATTACCCCCACTGGCCCCTTAAAACCCATATCCGTCCTGAACCCTAAAACTACCCCCCTGGTACCCCAAAACCCATACCCACCCTGAACCCTAAAATTATCCCCTGGCACACCAGCGCCCATACCCCCCTGAAACCCTAAAATTACCCCCGGCACCCTCTGAGGCTAGGGCCATAGGGCACCTCGCAACCTCCCTCTGAGGCTAGGGTCATAGGGTACCTCTCTGCCTCCCTCTGAGGCTAGGGTCATAGGGTACCTCTCTGCCTAACTCTGAGGCTGGGGTCCTGGGGCAACTCACTGCTGCCTCCCCTGAGGCTAGGTTCCTTGGATACCTCTCTTCCTCCCTGTGAGGCTAGGGTCAAAGGGTACCTCTCTTCCTCCCTCTGAGGCCAGGTTGCTTGGATACCTCTCTTCCTCCCCTGAGGCTAGGTTTCTTTGATTCCTCTCTTCCTCCCTCTGAGGCCAGGTTGCTTGGATACCTCTCTGTCTCCCTCTGGGGCTAGGTTTCTTGGATTCCTCTCTGCCTCCCTCTGAGGCCAGGTTGCTTGGATACCTCTCTGCCTCCCTCTGAGGCTAGGGTCAAAGGGTACCTCTCTTCCTCCCTGTGAGGCTAGGTTCCTTGGATACCTCTCTGCCTCTCTCTGAGGCTAGGGTTATAGGGTACCTCTCTGCCTCCCTCTGAGGCTAGGGTTATAGGGCACCTCTCTTCCTCCCTCTGAGGCCAGGTTGCTTGGATACCTCTCTGCCTCCCTCTGAGGCTAGGTTTCTTTGATTCCTCTCTGCCTCCCTCTGAGGCCAGGTTCCTTGGATACCTCTCTGCCTCCCTCTGAGGCTAGGGTCATAGGGCACCTCTCTTCCTCCCTCTGAGGCCAGGTTGCTTGGATACCTCTCTGTCTCCCTCTGAGGCTAGGTTTCTTGGATACCTCTCTGCCTCCCTCTGAGGCTAGGTTTCTTGGATACCTCTCTGCCTCCCTCTGAGGCTAGGTTTCTTGGATACCTCTCTGCCTCACTCTGAGGCTAGGTTCCTTGGATACCTCTCTGCCTCCCTCTGAGGCTAGGTTTCTTGGATACCTCTCTGCCTCCCTCTGAGGCTAGGTTCCTTGGATACCTCTCTGCCTCCCTCTGAGGCTAGGTTCCTTGGATACCTCTCTGTCTCCCTCTGTGGCTAGGTTCCTTGGATTCCTCTCTGTCTCCCTCTGAGGCTAGGTTCCTTGGATACCTCTCTGCCTCCCTCTGAGGCTAGGTTCCTTGGATACCTCTCTGTCTCCCTCTGAGGCTAGGTTTCTTGGATACCTCTCTGCCTCCCTCTGTGACCGGAAGACTCCTTCAGGAGAGTCCACAAGTAACCTGCGACAACAGCACACCTTTGCATGCAAGTAATAAGACAGCTGTTCTATGTACATGTGTGTAACAGCATCTTTTTAACTTAGGGTCACTCTCTTCAATCCATATAAATACTAATGTTGTTTTAGTAATAACTCCCACTCATTGGCACACGCAATCCTGGGGGTTCCTAGCATTTATTGTACAAGCTGATCCCGGAGGGGCACCTTTATGGAGAGTTCAAGATTTGACTTCTCCATTTTTGTTCCTGCAGGGAGCAGCTAACCTATTTAGCAAAAACAAGTGAGCATTGGCAAACCCAATAGTTTGTTTGAATAGCAATCTTAAATAGCAGTAAACAGTGGTGCAACATGGGTTTATGTAATCCTATTTCTGCCAGTGGAGATCTGGCCTTACGAGTACGTAACTAATGTCATTATTGGCACTGCAGGTCTGGGGAGGAGCTGAGCGACTGGATCTGTGGTTGGAGAAGCAGCAATGTTAGACTAATGTTCTGATTTGTTACCTTTGCCTCAAATTAAAAAAGCGCTCTGATATCCTAAAGGATCAAGTTTGCGCTATATAAAACTTTATAAATAAAAAATAAATAAAATAGGCTGGGAGCCTCTTAGAGATGGGGGAGTGAACTGCGTGAACCACCCGCCGCAGTGAGTCGCTGTGCCGGCGCAGGGGGAAAGTTACCGGCCTGTTTCTTGACAGATGAGCCCTCCTGCCGTATCAGCCGGGAGAGCTGCAGCAGCCAAGCGGACACGGGCTCTGGCACCAGCATGAGCTGGGCCTATAAAATTGTGACGGGCATGCAGGCAGCCCAGGGACAGTCCTCTGTAGATTTACAGGGCCCTCTCCCCACATCCATGTGGACTGAGTTGGTGAGTGCGAACGGCCACCCGTGTTGGCTAGACCACGCCCCACCAAGCAACTGATGTTTTGTGCCACAGGCGCGCCAAAGGTAAGCCCGTCTACGCCCGTCCGCGCCTGGACCGCGCCCAGCGCCATACCCCCTGTCCCTCGCGCTCCCCAGCCCTCCCCCATTACCTATGATGCCGCCACCCTCCTAGCCCTCAACCCCGGCCGCTCCCCCAACTGCGTCCAAGCCGCTCCTGGACACACCCATGGACCTTTCTCCTGCTACTCCTGCAAATTCATCGGCACCGACAACATCTCCGCTTCGACCACACCACAGATTCCCGACCCCAACCACCTACAATGCATCCTTCTCAACACCCGATCGGTGCACAGGCACGCCATTGACCTATGGAACCTACTAGACTCCTTCTCTCCAGACGTCGCCTTCCTAACAGAAACATGGATGAACGCTTCCTCCGCACCAGACATTACCATTGCCATCCCTGAAGACTATAAGATCACCCGCAAAGACCGTACCAGCCACACAGGAGGAGGAATCGCTATCGTTCATAAGAAATCTATCCGCATCTCAACTAGCTCTGACGCCAACCTCGCCAACTCCGAACACCTCCACTTCCAGATCCACATCGACCCCAAAACAACACTCAGAGGCACTCTCCTCTACAGACCACCAGGACCTCGCGCAAAATTCAGTGAAGACATCACGGACTTCATCTCTCCACACGCGCTCCCCTCCAAAGACTATATTCTTCTAGGAGACCTCAACTTTCACCTTGAAAAGATAAACGACCACAACACCGCCACCCTTGTGGACAACCTCGCCAACCTCGGACTTAAACAACTAGTCACTTCCCCCACCCACATCGCAGGTCACACACTCGACCCCATCTTCACATCCAGCAATCATGTCTCCTTCAACCACACTACGGATCTCCTATGGACCGACCACAGCTGCGTTCACTTCACCTACAACAAGCCGAAACCCATCAACCACTCCCAACCTACCCTGCAAAGAAACTGGAACAAAATCACCACGGACCAAATCTCCGCATCGCTCCTTCGAAACTCCCCAGCCCTCTCTTCTAACGCCAACGAAGCCGCCGCCAACCTCACCCTATGGTTATCCAACACCGCCGACTCATTAGCCCCACTGAAAAAACGTCAAAGCAAACCTGGCAGCAAGAAAGCCTCATGGTTCAACGATGATCTCAAGAAGTCCAAGAAACTCTGCCACTCCCTTGAAAAGGCCTGGAAAAAAGACCCAACCACCAGCACCAAGGACGCCTTCAAAAGCGCCACCCGCACTCACCACCAACTGATCCGAAAAGCCAAGAAAACAGCATTCAAGGATCGACTTGACAACAACGCCCACAACAGCAAGGAACTTTTCAACATCGTCAAGGAATTTTCCAATCCCTCGGCCAACTCCAACGACATCACCCCCTCTCAAACCCTCTGCGACTCCCTAACCTCATTCTTCCACAACAAGATTGCAGACATCCACAACAGTTTTGACAATCAACCCGGAAACCAACCCACCCTACCATCTGCTGACCATCTTCCCCCCGTGAACACCCTTAACGCCTGGAACCCAATCTCCACTGAGGACACCATCCGCCTGATGAACTCCATCCACTCAGGATCCCCCACAGACCCATGCCCTCACCACATCTTCAACAAAGCAGACTCCGTCATAGCACCGCACCTCAGAGACGTCATCAACTGTTCCTTCAACTCCGCTACCTTCCCAGAAGACTGGAAACACGCTGAACTCACCGCCCTTCTGAAAAAACCAACAGCCGACCCCACCGAACTCAAAAATTACCGCCCCATCTCGCTTCTTCCATTCCCGGCCAAAGTCATCGAGAAAGCCGTCAACAACCAGCTTGCCGCCTTCCTCGAAGCCAACAAATCCCTCGACCCCTCACAATCTGGCTTCCGAGCAAAACACAGCACTGAGACCGCCCTCATCGCAGCAACAGACGACATTCGAACTCTACTGGACAATGGAGACACAGTCGCCCTCATCCTCCTCGACCTCTCCGCAGCCTTCGACACAGTCTGCCACAGCACCCTTCTACAACGCCTTAATAACATCGGAATCCAAGGAAAAGCACTTGAATGGATCACCTCGTTCCTCACCGGAAGAACCCAGAGAGTCCGCCTTCCTCCATTCAAGTCCGAAGCCTCTGAACTCATCTGCGGAGTACCTCAAGGATCCTCACTCAGCCCCACCCTTTTCAACGTATACATGAGCCCCCTCGCGGCCATCGCACGCCAACACAACCTCAACATCATCTCTTACGCGGACGACACTCAACTGATCCTTTCTCTCACCAATGACCCCAGCACCGCCAAAACTAACCTACACGAAGGAATGAAAGAAGTTGCCGAATGGATGAAACAAAGCCGTCTGAAACTGAACTCAGACAAAACAGAAGTCCTCATCTTAGGTACATCCCCCTCTGCTTGGGACGACTCCTGGTGGCCGGAAGCCCTCGGAAAAGCACCCATCCCAACAGACCACGCACGGAACCTTGGCGTCATCCTGGATTCTTCACTCTCAATGAACAGACAAGTCAGCGCCATATCCTCTTCCTGCTTCAACATTCTTCGCATGCTCAGAAAAACATTTCGCTGGATCCCCTCCGAAACAAGGAAAACAGTCACCCACGCTCTGGTCACGAGCCGACTGGACTACGGAAACACCCTCTACGCAGGTACCACCGCTAAACTCCAGAAGAAACTCCAACGAATCCAAAACGCCTCAGCCAGGCTCATATTAGACATCCCATGCAACGAACACATTTCTGGTCACCTTAAAGACCTCCACTGGCTACCCGTCAATAAAAGGATCACTTTCCGACTGCTTACCCACGCACACAAATCACTCTACGACATCGGACCAGATTGCCTCAACTCTCGACTATCCTTCTACACCCCCTCCCGCCAACTACGTTCTTCCAGCCAAGCCCTCGCCACTGTACCTCGCATCAACAAGACCACCATGGGAGGCAGATCCTTTTCTTACCTGGCTGCTAAAACATGGAACTCACTCCCCGCTTACCTTCGCCTCACCCAGAACCACCTAGCATTCAGAAAGCAGCCTAAAACATGGATATTTGACAAATAATCTTCCTCCCCTTCCTAAGCGCCTTGAAACCCTCTGGATATGTAGTGCGCTATACAAATTTCATGACTTGACTTGACTTGACTGTGCGCGGATTTCCCCCGTAGTGCCCCTGGGCCCCACCTTGCCGACCCTGAGCCGACTGCCGCCTGACCTGCAGCCAGAGGTGAGCCAGAAGCACCTGAAGAAAGAGCTGCCTGAAGCTTGGGGAACCCTCATTGGGCAGGCACATGCTCGCTGAACCAGAGTTTATGTTCTGAAGGACTCTTGAAGGGGTGCAAAATCTGTGACCAGCTCATGGCTTTACAGCCATGCACCCCCCACTAACTTAAGGCCTACTAATCGGGCGTCCCCTCCCCTCTCCAGCACAACCTGCACGTCAATGTCTGCATGTCCAGTAAGCAAAACTGAAACTACTTACCAGGTTCAAAAGTTCAAGCTCATCATTAGTAGCTATTTCCTGTAGTGCTTCCTGAGGGGCCTCTCCAGAGTTCAGTTGCCTACTTGCAACTATTATGTGACCCTGCTCTGACCCTCAGAATAGTTACACATATGCAACAAAGGTCCTGAATTACAGCTAAGGGAGACAAGCAGGAGCCAGGCTGGAAGTTCAAATCCAGTGGCGCATTAATCAGCCCCTAATTCATTATTGTCAGTTGGGGCAGGGCAGGTGTTGTAACTAATTTTGCAACAATGAAAGTACTTAGCAAGTGCAAAAGATCACTAATCAGGAAGCACTAAGAAAGCAGGTGCCAGCTAAAAAAATATTCTGTGACACATTAATCAGCCCCAAATTAATTCAGGTCACTTGAGGCAGGGAAGGTGTGCTTTGCTTTGCCACAATAATGTACACTGGACAACCAGAGGGTGCTGTGATGAAACAGAGGGTGGCATGGGTGAGCCAGAGGGTGGCATGGGAAAACCAGAGAGTGGCAGTGGTGACAGAGGGTGGCAGTGATGAAGAAGAGTGTCCCAAACAGGCTGGACACGTAGAAACAACAAGTTCGCAAAACTTGCGACCCGACAGGTAAGTTTGCGTTTGCGAAATTGTACAAAAACCCTCGCGACCTGGCAGAAACCCGCGCGAACACAAAAAAAAAAATTCGCGAGAATTTGCGGATTTTGCGGATTGCGAGTTCGCAAATCCGCAAAATACGCGAACGCGAGATTCGCAAAATTCGCCCATGCTTAATGTCCAGCCCATGTCGGGCAGGCCCTTCGCACCTCCACCCGTGAATATTGCAAAGTGCCCACGAGGGAGCGTTCTACAGGTCTACATGTCCTTCTCATGAGAATGGCAGATGCTGCACTTAGACCGCAGCATTATGCCGCATCTCAAACCCACCACAGAAAACTCCATGACCTCTTTATGGAACAAAGCTTGAGCAGCTGTTATAGAAGCAAAGGAGAGCTCCCCGCCTGCTGCGCCTGGAGGTTCCGCCCCGGTGACCATCTTGCAGGACTACATAGATCGCTTCCTAAAAGAGATCTGCTCTGAAATTGGATCCCTCAGGTCAGATTCCCGAGCAGTATAGATATTGTTTTGAGTGATGGTTGCAGTGTGTGCAGTGATAAAAGGAAAAGTGATTTAAAATTGACAACCAGGAAGAAAAAGAACTTTAATATGATCTAACCTAGTGTCAAATATGAAACCTGTGCATGTGCAGCTTAGAGGAAATAGCTGCATCAGTCCGAAAAAAAACAGGTCTACATGTTTCAACCGCATTAATCAAGATTTGATCTCGGCATTCCTCAGGACCTAGATATTTTATTGCTTCTGCAAAATTTTTATGTAAATAAATATATATATTACCTACTGGCGGTCGCCAGTAGGTATATATAGTTAGGATTTTTTCTCTATGGAACTTTTGAAAATTCTATGCCTAATAACTTTGGCGTTTGTGGACGGAATCGGCAGAATTTTCAGGAAAATGGCACATTTTGTTTCTGAGCAGGCCCTAAAAATTTGGGGGGGTTTCGTCAAGGGGGGGCCGAGAAAAAAGGGGGGTCCCAAAACGCGTTTTTCCCATTCATTTTTCCATAGGGCGTTTGGCCTCACTTTTAGCTCGAACGGCTGAATGGATTTGCACGAAACTTGGCAAAATTGTAGGGACTGTTAGCCCGATGTGCCTTTGTTGGGTCTCAATATATGTGCTCCAGTGGATTTTGAGAAATTAACGTTTTAAAAAACAGATATATCTGTGACAGCGTCCCGGGTAGCGCTCCGGTTCGCGAACTTTTCGCGTAACGGAGCTTTGCGAAGCGAAGCTGATTGGCTCTCCGGCGTCTGTCAACATTCTAAACAGTCCGGAGCGGCCGCCATCTTGTCTCTCGGTAGGATCGAGAGACAAGAAGAAGAGAAAAACGAAGGGGGAATTTAATGAAAGGGGGCAAGGTAGACCCCTCTTGACCCACTCGGAATGATGTTGGGGTTAATAAAGGGTCCCGTGGGGAAAAAAAAAATTGATTTTTCACGGTAGAAGCGCTTCCCGGTTCGCGAACAGGTAGCGAAACGGGAATTCACCATTTTGTATTTCGTTTTAATTAAATTACAGGGTATAAGGGGGTACGGGAGACGTATCCTGACCCTTTATGTTTTCTGAGGGTGGCTGAGGAGGCTCATATATGTTGATACATGTCTTCCAGCGGCTGCGCGTGAGCGTTTTTTTTTTTTGCTGCGTGACGTCTGTTAACGTTCGATTCGAAGGAAATCAGGAAGTGTTGACCGCCATTTTGTCACTGCGAGTAAATATTTTGTTAAAAATAATTGTTATAAATTAATCCGTATTGATAAACATTGTCTGCGCCATCTTGCTTTTTTTCCAATCCCAAAATGTTGTCGTGCACGGCAGCCATTTTAGATGCCTTGACCAGACCCACTCTCTGCACGTCGCCGATCCTCAGCATGGCTCCCCACCCTCGCAAGCATCTCCCCCACGCACTGGTCACCCCCGCTCTCTCTCTCATGCATGGGCCATAAACCTCCCCCCATCTGCGCTGTTCTTCCCTGAGAATCATACCCTGTGCCCGCCCGACACCTCCCTTTCACCCTATTCACTACCGCACCCTCTGACACTCCTCTTCCTCTGTGTCTAATTGTCCAGGCCGGTCCTAGGCTATCACCTAGCCGTGCGGATGTAGTTTATGGCCCCAACTGTAAAGAATCACCCCTGTTCAAAGGAGTTACAGTAGATCAAGGCCCCCACCTCATGAGATCCGTCACAGCACACACGTTCCTACTATCTGATAACCATCCTGTATTGTGATTGGGGAGGGGATTCTCACTGTGAGGGTGTGTGGGACCGAGCCTGAAGCGGAAGATTCCAGGGATGCCTCTTTGTACATCAAAGTTTTTACAATTATGTGTCACATTAAAAATATATAGCACTCCAACAAAGTAGTAGGATTATAAAACTTTAATAACTTATAAATATATACAACGCAACAAAAACAGTAAACACATTTTAAAAAAAATTTGAAAAAAGAAGCAACAATGGTCAGTAGCTGTCTTTTGTGCGAATAGTCCCAAGGCAGCACAACGTGCTGAGTTCTGGACGGCACCCAGGTGATGTCACCTGGGTGCCGCACTGGTTTTTTGTATCCTACAATGCTGCTCTGAAAAACGGCGTGGGGCGCCCCGGGGGGGGGGGGGGGAGGCCTCGTCAGTAGCGGCCTGTTGTGCGAATAGTCCCAAGGCAGCAGAACGCGCTGAGATGTGGATGGCATCCAGGTGATGTCCAGTAAGTTGCCGCACTGGTTTTGGTATCCTACAATGTTGCTCCGAAAAACGGCGTGGGGCGCCCCGGGGAGGGGGGTGGGAGGGGGGGGTGGCGGCATGAACGGGCCTCCCCAGGTGGAGGCTCGTCTGCTGTAGTGGGGCGCCCCTTTACCGTTTCAGTTGCCATTCCGCCCGCTTTTGGTACACTGTGCCAAAATCCGCCATTCAGCTGAGTTGCGCCCACTCTTGCAGTGCAGCGATAGGCGGCTGCCACAGGATTCTCAAAATGGCGGCAGGCTCTTCGGATTTTGGCCTGGTCCACTAAAATGGCCCTGGGACACCTTGGAACTCGGACGCTTGTCTGCTAGGGCTTGGGCCCCATTCTCGAAAGCGTCCCCTCAGCCTTGAAGATTCTACAAAAGTCTTGGGGGCCCCCGACTCCCGCAGGCTTCCGGTGGGGAGCGGCTGTCAGGATTGCTTGCGGAATGGCCACGACGGAGCTACGAGATGGTGGTGCTCTCATGCTGACGCCAGCTTCAGTCTGAAACATCCAGAAACACTGTAGACTATCAATTCGATGAGTTCCGGTGGAGCCCCAACGTGACCCGGTAGGGAAGAACTTGCCCTCCCCTTTTTTGAGTGATGGTTCTTGTTGCCTGTCCCCTCTGTTGTCATCTAACAGAACCTTTTTGGATTGCCGAGTGAGAAAAAGAAAGGTGGGGCTTTCATCGTTTGGGAAAAAAAATGTTTTAATCCAATGAAAAGTGTTATTTTTAGGTCATATGATCAAGCCTTCCATCATTAGGAAACCAAAAGTAAAATGAACCAATGAAAAGTTTTAAAAACAAGTCACATGACCTGTTATGCGGCTTTGGGCTATAAAAAGCCAAAAAAATCAGTTGGCCCGTGAGGCGGCATCAGTAGCGGACCGATGTGCGAATAGGCCGAAGGCAGCACAATGCGCCGAGATCCGGATGGCACCGAGGTGGTGTCCAGCAAGTTGCCGCACTGGTGTGGCCATCCTACAATGCTGCGCCGAAAGTCGCCGTGGGGTGCCCTGTTGGCCTGTGAGGTGGCGTCAGTAAGTGGGGGCTGTTTGAGGATCTGACTGCATTGGAAAGCAATGTGATGCGTTGCCTCGCCCCCAAGATGGAGGCTCCTCGGCTGCAGTGGGGTGCCCCTTGGTGTTTCACTCGCTATCCAGCTGAGTTGCGTCCGCACTTGCGGCTACAGTAGGCCGAAGGCAGCACAACGCGCCGAGATCTGGATGGCACCGAGGTGGTGTCCAGCAAGTTGCCGCACTGGTGTGGCCATCCTACAATGCTGCGGGGGGGGGGGAGGCGGCGCAAATGAGCCTCTCCCGTCTCTCCAGGTGGAGGCACTTCATCTGCAGTGGGGCGCCGTCTAGCTGAGTTTCGCTCGCTCTTGCTGCTACAGCGATAGGCGGCTGCAACAGGACTCTCAAAATGGCGGCCTGTTCTTTGGATTTGGGCCTGGTCCACTAAAATGGCCCTGGGACACCTTGGAACTCGGACGCTCGATTTTTTTTCCTTTCCTCCACATGCAAAAAAGGTAAACGCCCGGTACGTTACCTGCCTCATCTGCCACGATGTACTCTCCAGAGGAACCGAAAAAAAATATAGTTATGGTAATTATACCATGCATCGTCATATGGAGAGGTGGCACCCGATTAATTATAGTGCTGCCCAAATTCGAGATTTGGTGGATAACCCCCGACCTGCCAGTACATCCACCAATGAAGTGGCAGTGACAGCATCAGAGGCAAGGGAAACGGTTCTAAATCTTCAGAAGAACTTTGGACAAATGAAAATGACATGTTTAACTTGCGGCAAATTAATTTCATGTGGAGAGAGGAGTGTTAGTCTAATCAATAGAGCTTATGAACATCATCATAGTCGATGGTTGGTGGAGATATTTTGACTATATCCTGGACCTGCTCGGCCTCGCCCAAAATGGCGCCGGTATAAATGGGACTCGTAACTCCTTGTTGTGTACTGGTTGCCCAACCTTGATATCACGAGATACGTATGCAGTTTTGAAGCACATGGCGGGCGGGGACGAGAATTGATTGAACATTTCGACATCCCTATTATATTAAGTTCTGATGTGTTATTGATTACTGTACTAGTGAAAGTTCGAATTAACGTCACCCATGGTACTTGCCCGCAAATGTATATCTAGATAATTTTATTGTAACTGGCTTGTCGTATTTTAATTATAAAATGTACGTCCATCGATTCTGCAACTGTTAGACACCTTAGTTCTTGCAACCTAATGGCCCGCCCGTTACGTTCTTCTACAGTGAGTGTAAATGTCCCGTCATCATATACGATTCCAGTTTGCTCCGTGGCCGGCCCACGTGGTTATAGGCCCGTATTTGTATACTGACATTTTCACAATAAAGGTTTTTAAAACAAAACATGGTAGTAGTACTTACATTGGTAAAGTTTTGAATAATAGCCACTGTTTTCGAATCAGTAAAAGGCAAGTGAAATAAAGCAGTCCAATTACATGACGGTTAAAAGGTATAATACGCAGGAACGCAGTAAAGATAAATGGTCAAGGGCTGTTGTGTTTTCTACTCCTGCAACATAAAGTGATCGATAAGAATCTGATATTCATGCCGATCAGCGACTAAGACAGCAGGCCGAGCCTCTTTTGCTCAACGGTTCCCTCATGGGACGAAGAAACGCCCTTTTTCTCGAAAAAGGAATATTTTACTTGCAGGACAGTTGTAAATTTCCCGGGAAAATACATTAGCCTGGAACATTGTTAGTGATAAACTGTAAATGCATCTGGGTCCTTTGCTTTACAAGTCAGAGTGAGAAAAAAAAAGGTGGGGCTTTCATCATTTGGGAAAAAAAAATGTTCGAAAGCAATGAAAAGCGTTATTTTTAGGTCATATGACCAAGCCTTTCATCATTAGAATAACAAAAGTAAAATGAACCAATGAAAAGTTTTATTAACAAGTCACATGACCTGTTATGCTTACATTACGCGCCGCACTCTGGATCGCTTCCGGGAAGCTGCGCCTCGCGCACCGGAGCACTTCCGGGTGCGCTAACGCGACGCGTCATATGACGCATTACGCGACAACGTAGGTCCAGAATATAGTCAAAATGTCTCCACCAACCAGCGGTCGGAACACAACCCCTTTCAGTAGTCCAAAAAGTTCTGTAAAATGACAACAGAAGGGACAGGCAACAAGAACCATCACTCAAAAAAGGGGAGGGCAAGTTCTTTTCTACCGGGTCACGTTGGGGCTCCACCGGAACTGATCGAATTGGTAGTCTACTGTGTTTCTGGATGTTTCAGATTGAAGCTGGCATCAGCATGAGAGCACCCCGTGGCTACGTCGTGGCCATTCCGCGAGCAATCATGGCAGTCGCTCACCACCGGAAGTCTGCGGGAGTCGGGGGCCCCGGTGACTTTTGTAGAATCTTCAAGGCTGAGGGGACGCTTTTGGGAATGGGGTCCATGCCCTAGCAGTCAAGCGTCCGAGTTCCAAGGTGTCCCAGGGCCATTTTAGTGGGCCAGGCCTTAATCCGAAGAGCCGGCCGCCATTTTGAGAGTCCTGTGGCAGCCGCCTATCGCTGCACTGCAAGAGTGGGCGCAATTCAAGTGGATGGTGGGCGAGACGCTGTAGCCGCAAGAGCGGGCGCAACTCAGCTGGTTGCGTAAAGCGCTGGGGTGTACCTGAAAAACCTCCACCTGGGGTGGTGGGGGAGGCTCGTTCGCGCCGCCTCTCCCTTCTAGTGCATCCCACGCCGTTTCCTGGCGCAGGAATATGTGATGGTCGGACTAGGGCACCGCAGGACGTGTCTTCAGGTCAAAAGGATTGTGGGACAAGGTCCAGAATGGAAGAGTCACCAAAAGGCAAAAAGTTCCGCTTGACCCCGGGAGCCGGCCGCCTATGTCGGGGGCGATCTCAGGCCACACCAGGGCAACAAGACTTGGGGAGGGGGTCGGAGCCAACAGCCCCCTCCGAGTCCGCACCATCACACCGCACCTCGGGGGCCTCCGTCGACCGGTTTAGGGAAGCACCGCATCACATTGTTTTCAAATGCAGTCAGGTCCACAAACGGCCCCCACTTACTTTGAGAGTAGTGAAGCTGCAGCAGGTGCAAATAAGCTTCAGACAGTGTTACAAGCGCTGCTCAGAACTCTGAACTATGGCACCCAACATCCAGGACTTATGCCATTTGTGCAAGGCAGTGACATCGAAGCAACTCAGGGACCAAAACCATGAACGTACACTCATGTATGAAAATCTTACTATTGATGCTTGACTGAGGCCAAGGAGACCAGAGTGCATGAGTCTCATGCTCGATCGATTGAGCTAGCCGGATTGGGCAACAAAAAGTATAAAATAGTTATGTAAATAGTTATTTAATAAAATGTTTTACCCTGTTACTTTGCTGGTGTGTTGTATATATTTATAATATTTGCATAGGGTTTGTCGTTATTTTGGGTGGGGTGGGTGGCGGAGCCGAGCTGTCTTGCAGCCATCATGGTGTGGAGCTCAGTTCATCTCACTAGTTTCGTATTTCTCATGAGGGGTTGTTCATAATGTTTCTATTTTAGCGAGGTCAAAAAGAGATCCCATTAGTGGCCTACTGATTTTGCTCGATTCCTTTTGTTTTTTTAAAACGATTTTTCACTATCTGCAAAGACTAAACAGAGTATTGCGACTCTGTGCTTGTTTGTAAATAGAGAATGAACCAAAGAGAACCAATTCTAAAACAGTAAATGTACTATATGCCCCTGAGCACACAATAATTTTATAATCAGTATGTCAAGTAGTCCTTGTGCTTCCAATCAATCAGTAAACCACAAATAATATAGAAAATGTCCTTCGATTGTCCTTCAGAGTTTTATTCCAAATGTTCCAAGTTAGATCAGATTCCAATATATATTTCTTCAGTACATCAATTCAAATGGTGAAGGTAAGGTTGCCAACACGTGTTTCGTCGTGTGTACATTCCACACATAGACTTCATCAGGGCTTGAAGCAATATATTTGCAATCCTCTCTAAACTTCTGTTAACACGTGTTTCGTCGTGTGTACATTCCACACATAGACTTCCTCAGGGCTGTAACACAATATACAAGGGCCCTATATTAGAATCATACATATTAATAGCTGTTGGGAAAGAAAGATATAGTCCCCATCACCTCCGAAAATTCTTTTGTGCAACTAATGTGTAGGCTCCAGGCCGGAGAAAAATAGGAAAGAAGAAATCCACCAGCTAAGGATCACCAACATAAGGTGTGTACCCTATGAGCCAATAGCAGAAGAATGAGAGTAAGAGTGCAGTATAATATTCACCTTGAAGCAATATATTTGCAATCCTCTCTAAACTTCTGTTCTCCAATCCAGCAAAATTTCGACCAATGTCTGAACGGTATAAAAAAAATACCAGACATTACTAAAGTATTCTCAAAATATATGTTCAACTACTCCCTACGTTCCTAGCAGAAGCCTGCATGTTAAAGTAGCTCCAGTAGTTTAAAGAACAAAATGGCGCGAAAAAACTGAATCATGCTATCATATGATATTCATAATGCGTCATATCCAGTCATAGACCCGCCATTAGTTTGCGTATGTTATTCCAAGCTCGGGTGTAAATCGGTAACTCACCCACTATCTTGTGGTGATTCCTTCACCTGAATTATCTTATCATCACTGTCACAGTCTTTCTAAAACAGAAATATCCATATAACATAACGAGCGTAAGCCAACTGTGCATATATCCCATTAATGTAAACTCAGAAAATAGAACCTCCACTCACCCACTCCAATACTGTAAATCTCTGTATACTGGGGCGCTAGAAATTAAAAGCGAATATATTCACTTTACACGTACATAATGCTGGTAATTATGTCAGTTGTAGTAAACCTAGTACGTTCTCACCTATGTATCACAAAAGTTCCGCCCGGTCCCCAGACGAATCCGAACCATTCAGTAGTATCAATTATGTGGGCCAAATCTAAGTAATCAAGGACCTTCAAAAAAGAAAATAATTGGGGAAAAGCTGTAAGCGATAGACTTCTAAGTATCATTCGTAGATACTCTAAACCTCTAACCCCACGTATTTATCTTACCGAGGGTAGTCTGAATTAGTGGAACATCATCACCGTCCCGACCTGAAAACACGAAGGAAACCGTTAAGAACCAGGTATCCTACACAAGTCATACACTCATCTCAAACCCAGTAACGGGCTCTGAACACGAAGACACTCACCCGTAGTTCAGCGGCAAGTGTCCTCGCTGTACTCCGGCGTTAGCTGTAAGAGCCATCTTGAAATGTCCAGTTATAGGCTAAACCGCAGTCGCCATCTTGTAATGGTGTACTCGCGCTATTGTTTATCTTTATATTCTTACAGAGTTCCCTCACCATATCTATACGACCCAATATAAAGAGATGGTATTATTTATATTAGCGCATCCTCCGAGTCTGGTAGTTGTAAATTAATCGTCGGGTGATAATAAATAGTAATGTGTCACCGCATATGTTATAAGCATGTCTTAAATAGTTGTTAAAGACAAAATATTCTTATCTTTCTCATTGAGAAAATAGGGTTCTACCTAGTCTTGGCGCTATCACCTACAGGCTATTATTTCATGTCCACAGCTGAATAGGGTGAATGAAGAACGAGGCGCAAGTAAGTAGCCTCGGTTAGTCTGAACAATCCTACAGTTATCCAATTAGATAACATATAAATCACTACCAATTCGTATGGAAATAACAGACGCGTTCCATGGTCGAGTCCAAGCTAAAGTGAGATGACTTAACACCTTGTGTAACCAAGTGTACTATGTGATATATACCATAAGTAAAGAAAGAAAAGGTGTACAGGCAGATTACCCACCAACGGAAGGAAAGACAATTTCCTATCATACCAATTATATGAATGTACATTCTGTAACAAACACTGAAACATATCCGTAAAATACAGTATTTGTTTGCAAAATTCAGAGGAAAGGTAAAGATCCTATCGGCAGTAGATATCCACGGTTGAGAGAAAATACATAAGGCTGATATCAGAATCACAACATTTCTCAACCTGTACATTGCCTAGTACATAGAAACAGACACAGTACATTACATATTTCTTCTCTTTGAGTATCACGTACATACTATCCTATATAAGGCCAGAATCCTCAACATGGACAAAGTCAATCCTGCCCCAAGTAATATTGATACTCATTGTCAATATTCAGACCCCTGCTTACAGCCCGAAGCTTCATAATCCAGATTACCTCTCTTCTTCTTAGCTTAAGTTGTCTGTTGCCACCCCTAGGGTCTACTGCAACATGATCTATTCCATGATAACTGAATTGGTGTTGTTCCTGTTTGTCATGATGTTGTACACTATGGGCTGCAATCGGGTATCTGGTGTCACCATTCTTCCACGCTCGGAAATGCTCTACCATTCTATCTCTCAGTCTCCTAATGGTGCTACCCACATATATCTGACCGCATGAGCAGGAAATGACATATACAACATAAGTCGTGTCACAGTTGATGAATACATCAATGGCATATGTGTCTGAGCCATTGTAACTGAATCGTAGTACTTTCTTCTCTGCCCATCTGCATGAGTTACAACGCCCACATTTATGGAAGCCCTTCCTAAGATCATCAAACTACACTTCTCTCCTGGTTTTAATGGGATAACTTGGGCTTAAATCGTTGGCTAGTGTTCTGCCCTTCCTGTACGTAATAGAAGGTTTCGTAGTTATGAATGGCAGTAAATCTTTATCCGCCTTCAATAAATGCCAATGTCTGTTAATGATGGAATACAATGTATTAGACTCAGTATTGTATTGTGTGATCAGCCTCACTTTATCTGTACGATCACCAATTGTCTCTTTGCTTGCTAGAGTATGCTGCCTCTGTAGATTCTTAGCCCTCCTCCTAACCTTGCCAATTATTTCTCTGTTATAACCTCTTGTCATGAATCTATTTGACATGTCCTGTAAATTATGTTCAAAGTCCTCATCTTCCGAGCAATTTGTCCTTGCTCTGGTCATCTCTGAATAGGGAATAGATCTTTTCTGACAGTTTGGGTGACAACTAGTTGCATATAAAACTGCGTTGCAACTCGTATCTTTCCTGAACATCCTCGAGCAGAGTCTCATGTCCTTCACAAATAGTTCAACATCTAAGAATTCTATTCTCCTCATATCAAATTTGGTAGTAAACCGTAAATTAACATCATTTCCATTCAGGTAGTCAAAGAAACAATGTAAGTCAGCAAGCGAACCAGTCCAGCTTGGAATTACATACGCAAACTAATGGCGGGTCTATTACTGGATATGATGCATTATGAATTTCATATGATAGCATGATTCAGTTTTTTCGCGCGATTTTGTTCTTTAAACTACTGGAGCTACTTTAACATGCAGGCTTCTGCTAGGAACGTAGGGAGTAGTTGAACATATATTTTGAGAATACTTTAGTAATGTCTGGTATTTTTTTTATACCGTTCAGACATTGGTCGAAATTTTGCTGGATTGGAGAACAGAAGTTTAGAGAGGATTGCAAATATATTGCTTCCAGGTGAATATTATACTGCACTCTTACTCTCATTCTTCTGCTATTGGCTCATAGGGTACACACCTTATGTTGGTGATCCTTAGCTGGTGGATTTCTTCTTTCCTATTTTTCTCCGGTCTGGAGCCTACACATTAGTTGCATAAAAGAATTTTCGGAGGTGATGGGGACTATATCTTTCTTTCCCAACAGCTATTAATATGTATGATTCTAATATAGGGCCCTTGTATATTGTGTTACAGCCCTGAGGAAGTCTATGTGTGGAATGTACACACGACGAAACACGTGTTAACAGAAGTTTAGAGAGGATTGCAAATATATTGCTTCAAGCCCTGATGAAGTCTATGTGTGGAATGTACACACGACGAAACACGTGTTGGCAACCTTACCTTCACCATTTGAATTGATGTACTGAAGAAATATATATTGGAATCTGATCTAACTTGGAACATTTGGAATAAAACTCTGAAGGACAATCGAAGGACATTTTCTATATTATTTGTGGTTTACTGATTGATTGGAAGCACAAGGACTACTGGACTTACTGATTATAAAATTATTGTGTGCTCAGGGGCATATAGTACTGCTCTATTTCTGTTTGTTACAGAAAGACAGGGGTGTTGGATACACGCCCTTCCTCTAGATGCACCAAATCTGACTAAGAATATAGGTTACACATTTCCCTGATATTAAGAGGAGCGCCCTGAGTTTGTTTGTATCCCATCTTTGAAGTTATATTGTCAATTCAGGTGCAGACCCAGTGGGAAGTAGCATTATGAATAGAGATCAGGAAGCACAAGATTTGTTTAGTAATTTACAGACTGGCAGAACCAGTAAGCCCACAAATGTGCAACAACCTACTAAGAATGTGGGACTTAAGGAGAAATTTAAGAGATTAGAATATCTTAAAAAACAAGAACTGAATAAATGGTGGGACGCGGCCACCCTGAAACAGCATCTGATCCTCAACAGAATACCTAGGGGTCTCAGATCTCAGATTATGCCTACCTACGAAGACCTGGAATTAGACCTATTAGACAGATGGGAAAATGAATTAACCTCTTCCTCCAGGAATTTGATGAATTTACTTATCGAAAATGCGGATCGTAAAATCAAGAAATTACTGGAGGAAATACATAAACTTGAAGAGGAGATTAAGGAACTCAATATGCCTGAGGCTACTGTCAAGAATTATACGATTCTTGATAATTATTTAAATGATCTTCAGGCTGATATTAAACGTAGGAAGGCACGAAAATTACAACGGGATGAAAGGGATTATAAATCAGGCCGTGTTTTCACCTTTGCAAAACGTTTTGATTATCTGATTCAACAATCCCGTGGATCTAAACAGAAGTCAACTGCCACTGCTAGTGCGAGTGAGACGGAATTATCCTCGCTGGCTAGCAGTGAGAATGAGGAGGTGGGAGGTGCATTGCAGGCTGATGGAGTTGTGGAGGACAGTAGCAATAATTTTTTAGAGGAAGTGAAACGGGTCAGAATAGGGAATCGGGACAGTACCTTCAAAGGCAGAGGTGGGGGACTGTCAAGACAAGACGAGGATCAAGGGGCAAGGGGTCAGCAGGCTCCAAGAAGAGGAATGAGACTCAGGTCGTGGAAAGATTAAATCAGAGTCCCAATGTACCGAATTGGGAATAGGAGATTATTAATTTGTCAAATTTGATTCTCACTGATGATATGATCTCTTTGTTGAAAAAGGGTCTTGGTTTCTGTCCTAATGTATCGTCGGATTGGTATCATGCTAAAATGGATGTATATAAGCTTGTGAGATTGTTGAAAATTAAGAAACATTTTGTGCATGTACCTATTAAAGCTATGAGTTCTGAATATTCACAGACCCTAAGTGATCTGAGTATAGAGGGAGCGAACGCAACCAAACTACTACTTTCACTAACAGAAAATGAACATGATCCTATTACGATGGCTAAGCTATTGGACGTGATTGATCAGAAGAGGGATAAGGGATCAAAGTCTCCGTTTCATTCCCCAAGGTTAGTTACTAGTTATCAAAATAGAAAAACGGACACTAGTTACACCTTATGACCATTGGCATAAGGGATAAAGATCAGAGTAGCCTCAAAAAACTCTATGTTATGGTTGGAAGGAGGTGCGGTATATCTGGTTCATCCGCCCCACAATAGAGTTATGGCAGTTATCATTGGCTACTCCGAAGTAGTGAATGTGCCAGCCTCACCCGAGGCGCCTCTGGTCTGGGGTGCAGTGTCCAGAGATTTTGAGTGAAAAAAGGTGTAAAGTAAAATGTGCAAAAAAAGGAAGAAATTGTTAAAATGGTAAACAGCCCGGAAGTTCTTTAATAGGGGATGTTTTTTACCATAGTTAAAATTTGGGTGATACAATTTTAGACCGAGTTACTGGGTCTGATAGTATAGTTAACAAGATACGTCGACATGTTTCAGCTCCTGGGCCTGGAAGGGTCTGCGGAGCTTTCGTCAGGACAAACAAACATAAAGATATTGTACTTACACAATTAGTGTAGTCGTATTTGGCGTACAAGCACTTTTGTTTTTGGCTATATATTGTTAGGAAATTTTCCTTCAAAATCTGCAATGAGACGAAAATAATGTACATATATTGCATACACACACACACCTTATTTCATTGTTTAGTAATGAATTTCATTATTCAAGTCTGGTTACGTGACATTATCATTACCAAAAACTTTTTATCTTTGCAAAGGCAAATAATGGAGAGTAAAGATGCTGATTCTGGGTCTCGCTAAGGATCGCCGATCCTCATAGACGGAATACTAGTTTGGTACGCTGGTATCTATTTTCCACAAGCCCGGTCTAAAGTGCGTGGAAAAAACTATAGGTATAACATGAACACTCTCACTCTATAGTGTACTGATAGGGGAACAGAACTTTATCGAAACACAAGGCAACGCTAATGTAGCGGGAAACGGGACAGACAAGCCCTGCAAACAGTGCTACTTCAAGCCCTGTAGATAGTCTGTGGCTAATAGAAAGGGAAGGGAAAGGGGTATGTTTGCCTACCTGTAGCCAGTGTTACTCTGCTTCACCGGGGTGTCGCTTTTGTAGCAGCATGGAGCTCAGAGCTGTTATAAAGAGGACTCCGTTAGTTAAAAAGAATTGTTCGTCTTACTGGTGTATCTGAAGGTCGGCGCCATTACCCGCGTGTGTGGAGGATTTCGCCTTGTGCTGACTCTGCCCCGGGGAGTGGCTAGGTTAGAAGCACTGAGATTATTTAAAGGTGCATCATCGGTCACATGGACGTGTCAGTTTCATTGGTTTTTCTTGTTTTTTTTTCGATGTATTGTTACTCTGGTAACTTTATTGGTCCAACACTGCTGAGTGTTGAAAATGGTTAATGTATATATTTCATTTCATGTTCGAGCATATTGGTTTAACAGATTTTATGTCAATTAGCAAAACGGTGCCAGGGAATGGCATCGTTCAACCCCTGTTCACAGGTTTTTAGACGGTCCACCCACCTTTGCTCCTTTTCAAACAAACGGCGCTCACACATGGTATTTTTATCGGTAAGCATTTCAAGCACTGTCCAGTGAAGCGCTTCACATGAATGGCCCATCTCAACAAAATGCGCACATAGTTTGGTGGTATTTTTCTTCAAGCGGATGTTGCTTTTATGCTCGCCAATTCTCAACTTGATTTTGCGGCAGGTCATACCAATGTACCTCTTATTGCATTTGCAGGTGATCATGTATATAACATGTGATGAGTTGCAATTCGTATGCTGACGTTGTGTCCATAACAGTGTCTCCGTTAGTTGTAGTGTTTTTGATACTGTGGTGGTTTTGCAAGCTACGCAAGACCCACAGGGGTAGTGGCCAGTTACCGGATTCATAGTCACATCCCTCGTGATGGATTGTTGTTGTTTTTTCAAAGGACGGGTATGGACTAAAACGTCTTTGATGTTCTTTGTTCTGCGATTGGCAAACCTCGGCTTTGGCCAGTTGAAGATTCCAGTGTTCAGGATATGCCAATTTTTGTTTATCAATTTGTTTACCTCATATGTTGATGGGCAGAAGGTGGTGACACAGGTCGTCAGATCCTGTGTTTGTGCCTTAGGGTAGCTTTGTAGAAGGCACTCCCTGGGTTGATTGCTCGCTCTTTTTTTGCAGTACTTTATTGTTTTTGCATTGTAGTTTCTTTTAGACAGTTTTTGACTCAGCTCTTGTGCTTGGATCAGATAATCTTCTTTTTTACTGCAGTTGCGTTTTAGCCTGAGAAACTGGCTAAAAGGAAGATTGTCTTTAAGTGGCTTGGGGTGGTAGCTCTGGTATGAGAGCAAACTGTTTTTGGCAGTAGGCTTTGTATAGGTTTTTGTTTGTAGAATGTTGTTTTCCACAAAAATTGTGAGATCCAAGAAGTCCAAACTTTTGTTACTGGAAGTGTAGGTGAATTTTAACCATGGATCAAGGTGGTTAAGCCAGTGGATAAATTGTTCCAGGTCTACTGATGTGTCCCAAATTAGGATCACGTCATCTATATATCTCTTCCAGTAAAGGATGCTGGGAGAGAACTCGTTGGCTGCGTTGTGGATAAACTTACTCTCGAAGTTGCTCACATACAACCCTGCCACCGATGGGGCGAAGGCACTGCCCATCGATGTTCCATGGGTCTGAAGATAAAGGTCATCCTCGTAGGCAAAAAAGTTTTCTTTCAGAGCTAATTTACAACATTCAAGGATGAAATGCCTCGGTGTGTTGTATTGCCAGTCTTCAGAATAAAGTATATCTTCCAATACTTGTAGTGTGTCATCTTGTGGCAGACTGGTAAACAATGACTCCACATCCAAACCTACTAAAGTCATTGTGTCCGGATCAAATGTTTTTGCTTGAATCTGTACCAACAAGTCTCGGGTATCTTTCAGATATGAAGGTGTTTGCTGTACAAGGGGTTTTAAAAATTTGTCCGCAAACTTCGAGAGTGGCTCGAGGACTGACCCTATTCCAGACACTATAGGTCTCCCTGGAGGGGGGGACCTATTCTTGTGAGTTTTTGGAAGGGAGTAGAAATAGGGGATTTTTGGGTCCGAGGTGATGAGATATTCAGCTTCCTTTTTGGTTACCCAATTTTTGATCTCTGCTTCGTGGACCATGCTAGATATTATGTTTTGCAATCTTTCTGTTGGATCAATAAGTAGTTTTCTGTAGAATCTTGTGTCTGACAAAAGGGTAAGGCATTGGTCATTGTAGCCGTCTTTACTTAGGATTACAATGCCCCCCCCTTTGTCAGCGGGTTTGACCACTATATTCTCATTCTGCCTTAGTGAGTCCAGGGCTGCTCGCTCTTTTTTGGAAAGGTTTTGGAAAGTTTTTTTGTTCTTGTCTAAAAGGTCCACGCCTTTCATTAAAGATTGTTCGAAGGTATGGAATTCGGGCGGGATACTGGCATGAGGGGGATTGAATGTAGATTTTTTGCGCAATGAAGTGTCCCCTTCTATTTGGTTGTTGGTAGTATTGTGAAAAAATGCTTTTAATTTGAGAGTTCTACAGAATTCTGCTAATTCGCTTTTTAATTTGAAAATATCCAGTCGAGGTGTTGGCACAAAGCTTAAGCCCTTATTCAAAACTCCTATTTGATCTTGGGTCAGTTGTAACTCGGAGAGATTCACTACGAGGGTTTGGTCTTGCTGGTTGATGGTTGTGTTGCAGCCATGCTCCTGGTCTGGACGTTTCTCTGTTGGTCCTGCCATCTTATTGTCTTTTTTCTGCCTCTTGTTTGGTTTTGGCCCCTGGATAAAAAAGGTGGCTCTTGTTGGTGTAGGTTGGAATAAGTGGCCATTTGTTGTTCATCCAGTTGTGGCATCTGTTGTATGCCTCGATTAAATGGATCCATCCACCCTCCGTATTGTGGTACAAAAGGTGGATAGAAAGGCATGTTGAAACCCGGGTAGAAAGGTCTTTGCCATCTATTACCCCTTCTCGGGCGTTGGTTCCTGTAATTGTTACGTCCTCTTTTTGTTGTGTATTCATCCACACTTGTGACGGAACTGTTTGAGGAATTGGTCCCTGTGGATTCATTGTCAGAGCCAGTGTCCCGTGTTGTGTATTCATCTGATATATATGGGTGCATTTTTTCTCGGCTGAATCTTTTTAGTTCTTTGCTGAGTTTTTGTAATTTACTCTGCATGATGAATTCACGGGTCTCATCCATTTCTTTATTTATTTCTTCCAATCTTTTCTTAACGATAGCAGGATTGATGCCTTTCTTCAGTTCATTTTCACATTCTTCAATTTCCTTTAGTAGGGCATCCGATAATCTTTTTGCTGTCTTGACAATTAAAATGAGGTAGTCCAAGGTACACTTCCAGGAGATGGACGACCAATCCATCCTGAAGGCTAGGTCATGTAAAAAGATTCTGGGTGCGTTGTTAACCCAGAGGCCTTTAGGTGCTGTTTTCACTCTCAAATATTCCGTCATTATTATTCCATGAATGGAAGTGCGGATCTGTTCTCTTTTTTTATCTGTGAGATTGTCCCAATCGTTGGTTTGTGCTAGGGTTTCCATGAGTTCAACATTTTGTAACAGTGATTGACCTGCTAGTATTTCGTCTATTTCTTTTGCATCGAAACTCAATCCAGGGATGCCTTCCATTACTTCTCTATATATTATATGGAAGAGTAAATGTAATCCCGCAGCTGCACGCTGCCTATACAGTGATTGATCAGAAGAGGGATAAGGGATCAAAGTCTCCGTTTCATTCCCCAAGGTTAGTTACTAGTTATCAAAATAGAAAAACGGACACTAGTTACACCTTATGACCATTGGCATAAGGGATAAAGATCAGAGTAGCCTCAAAAAACTCTATGTTATGGTTGGAAGGAGGTGCGGTATATCTGGTTCATCCGCCCCACAATAGAGTTATGGCAGTTATCATTGGCTACTCCGAAGTAGTGAATGTGCCAGCCTCACCCGAGGCGCCTCTGGTCTGGGGTGCAGTGTCCAGAGATTTTGAGTGAAAAAAGGTGTAAAGTAAAATGTGCAAAAAAAGGAAGAAATTGTTAAAATGGTAAACAGCCCGGAAGTTCTTTAATAGGGGATGTTTTTTACCATAGTTAAAATTTGGGTGATACAATTTTAGACCGAGTTACTGGGTCTGATAGTATAGTTAACAAGATACGTCGACATGTTTCAGCTCCTGGGCCTGGAAGGGTCTGCGGAGCTTTCGTCAGGACAAACAAACATAAAGATATTGTACTTACACAATTAGTGTAGTCGTATTTGGCGTACAAGCACTTTTGTTTTTGGCTATATATTGTTAGGAAATTTTCCTTCAAAATCTGCAATGAGACGAAAATAATGTACATATATTGCATACACACACACACCTTATTTCATTGTTTAGTAATGAATTTCATTATTCAAGTCTGGTTACGTGACATTATCATTACCAAAAACTTTTTATCTTTGCAAAGGCAAATAATGGAGAGTAAAGATGCTGATTCTGGGTCTCGCTAAGGATCGCCGATCCTCATAGACGGAATACTAGTTTGGTACGCTGGTATCTATTTTCCACAAGCCCGGTCTAAAGTGCGTGGAAAAAACTATAGGTATAACATGAACACTCTCACTCTATAGTGTACTGATAGGGGAACAGAACTTTATCGAAACACAAGGCAACGCTAATGTAGCGGGAAACGGGACAGACAAGCCCTGCAAACAGTGCTACTTCAAGCCCTGTAGATAGTCTGTGGCTAATAGAAAGGGAAGGGAAAGGGGTATGTTTGCCTACCTGTAGCCAGTGTTACTCTGCTTCACCGGGGTGTCGCTTTTGTAGCAGCATGGAGCTCAGAGCTGTTATAAAGAGGACTCCGTTAGTTAAAAAGAATTGTTCGTCTTACCGGTGTATCTGAAGGTCGGCGCCATTACCCGCGTGTGTGGAGGATTTCGCCTTGTGCTGACTCTGCCCCGGGGAGTGGCTAGGTTAGAAGCACTGAGATTATTTAAAGGTGCATCATCGGTCACATGGACGTGTCAGTTTCATTGGTTTTTCTTGGTTTTTTTTCGATGTATTGTTACTCTGGTAACTTTATTGGTCCAACACTGCTGAGTGTTGAAAATGGTTAATGTATATATTTCATTTCATGTTCGAGCATATTGGTTTAACAGATTTTATGTCAATTAGCAAAACGGTGCCAGGGAATGGCATCGTTCAACCCCTGTTCACAGGTTTTTAGACGGTCCACCCACCTTTGCTCCTTTTCAAACAAACGGCGCTCACACATGGTATTTTTATCGGTAAGCATTTCAAGCACTGTCCAGTGAAGCTCTTCACATGAATGGCCCATCTCAACAAAATGCGCACATAGTTTGGTGGTATTTTTCTTCAAGCGGATGTTGCTTTTATGCTCGCCAATTCTCAACTTGATTTTGCGGCAGGTCATACCAATGTACCTCTTATTGCATTTGCAGGTGATCATGTATATAACATGTGATGAGTTGCAATTCGTATGCTGACGTTGTGTCCATAACAGTGTCTCCGTTAGTTGTAGTGTTTTTGATACTGTGGTGGTTTTGCAAGCTACGCAAGACCCACAGGGGTAGTGGCCAGTTACCGGATTCATAGTCACATCCCTCGTGATGGATTGTTGTTGTTTTTTCAAAGGACGGGTATGGACTAAAACGTCTTTGATGTTCTTTGTTCTGCGAGGATTACATTTACTCTTCCATATAATATATAGAGAAGTAATGGAAGGCATCCCTGGATTGAGTTTCGATGCAAAAGAAATAGACGAAATACTAGCAGGTCAATCACTGTTACAAAATGTTGAACTCATGGAAACCCTAGCACAAACCAACGATTGGGACAATCTCACAGATAAAAAAAGAGAACAGATCCGCACTTCCATTCATGGAATAATAATGACGGAATATTTGAGAGTGAAAACAGCACCTAAAGGCCTCTGGGTTAACAACGCACCCAGAATCTTTTTACATGACCTAGCCTTCAGGATGGATTGGTCGTCCATCTCCTGGAAGTGTACCTTGGACTACCTCATTTTAATTGTCAAGACAGCAAAAAGATTATCGGATGCCCTACTAAAGGAAATTGAAGAATGTGAAAATGAACTGAAGAAAGGCATCAATCCTGCTATCGTTAAGAAAAGATTGGAAGAAATAAATAAAGAAATGGATGAGACCCGTGAATTCATCATGCAGAGTAAATTACAAAAACTCAGCAAAGAACTAAAAAGATTCAGCCGAGAAAAAATGCACCCATATATATCAGATGAATACACAACACGGGACACTGGCTCTGACAATGAATCCACAGGGACCAATTCCTCAAACAGTTCCGTCACAAGTGTGGATGAATACACAACAAAAAGAGGACGTAACAATTACAGGAACCAACGCCCGAGAAGGGGTAATAGATGGCAAAGACCTTTCTACCCGGGTTTCAACATGCCTTTCTATCCACCTTTTGTACCACAATACGGAGGGTGGATGGATCCATTTAATCGAGGCATACAACAGATGCCACAACTGGATGAACAACAAATGGCCACTAATTCCAACCTACACCAACAAGAGCCACCTTTTTTATCCAGGGGCCAAAACCAAACAAGAGGCAGAAAAAAGACAATAAGATGGCAGGACCAACAGAGAAACGTCCCGACCAGGAGCATGGCTGCAACACAACCATCAACCAGCAAGACCAAACCCTCGTAGTGAATCTCTCCGAGTTACAACTGACCCAAGATCAAATAGGAGTTTTGAATAAGGGCTTAAGCTTTGTGCCAACACCTCGACTGGATATTTTCAAATTAAAAAGCGAATTAGCAGAATTCTGTAGAACTCTCAAATTAAAAGCATTTTTTCACAATACTACCAACAATCAAATAGAAGGGGACACTTCATTGCGCAAAAAATCTACATTCAATCCCCCTCATGCCAGTATCCCGCCCGAATTCCATACCTTCGAACAATCTTTAATGAAAGGCGTGGACCTTTTAGACAAGAACAAAAAAACTTTCCAAAACCTTTCCAAAAAAGAGCGAGCAGCCCTGGACTCACTAAGGCAGAATGAGAATATAGTGGTCAAACCCGCTGACAAAGGGGGGGGCATTGTAATCCTAAGTAAAGACGGCTACAATGACCAATGCCTTACCCTTTTGTCAGACACAAGATTCTACAGAAAACTACTTATTGATCCAACAGAAAGATTGCAAAACATAATATCTAGCATGGTCCACGAAGCAGAGATCAAAAATTGGGTAACCAAAAAGGAAGCTGAATATCTCATCACCTCGGACCCAAAAATCCCCTATTTCTACTCCCTTCCAAAAACTCACAAGAATAGGTCCCCCCCTCCAGGGAGACCTATAGTGTCTGGAATAGGGTCAGTCCTCGAGCCACTCTCGAAGTTTGCGGACAAATTTTTAAAACCCCTTGTACAGCAAACACCTTCATATCTGAAAGATACCCGAGACTTGTTGGTACAGATTCAAGCAAAAACATTTGATCCGGACACAATGACTTTAGTAGGTTTGGATGTGGAGTCATTGTTTACCAGTCTGCCACAAGATGACACACTACAAGTATTGGAAGATATACTTTATTCTGAAGACTGGCAATACAACACACCGAGGCATTTCATCCTTGAATGTTGTAAATTAGCTCTGAAAGAAAACTTTTTTGCCTACGAGGATGACCTTTATCTTCAGACCCATGGAACATCGATGGGCAGTGCCTTCGCCCCATCGGTGGCAGGGTTGTATGTGAGCAACTTCGAGAGTAAGTTTATCCACAACGCAGCCAACGAGTTCTCTCCCAGCATCCTTTACTGGAAGAGATATATAGATGACGTGATCCTAATTTGGGACACATCAGTAGACCTGGAACAATTTATCCACTGGCTTAACCACCTTGATCCATGGTTAAAATTCACCTACACTTCCAGTAACAAAAGTTTGGACTTCTTGGATCTCACAATTTTTGTGGAAAACAACATTCTACAAACAAAAACCTATACAAAGCCTACTGCCAAAAACAGTTTGCTCTCATACCAGAGCTACCACCCCAAGCCACTTAAAGACAATCTTCCTTTTAGCCAGTTTCTCAGGCTAAAACGCAACTGCAGTAAAAAAGAAGATTATCTGATCCAAGCACAAGAGCTGAGTCAAAAACTGTCTAAAAGAAACTACAATGCAAAAACAATAAAGTACTGCAAAAAAAGAGCGAGCAATCAACCCAGGGAGTGCCTTCTACAAAGCTACCCTAAGGCACAAACACAGGATCTGACGACCTGTGTCACCACCTTCTGCCCATCAACATATGAGGTAAACAAATTGATAAACAAAAATTGGCATATCCTGAACACTGGAATCTTCAACTGGCCAAAGCCGAGGTTTGCCAATCGCAGAACAAAGAACATCAAAGACGTTTTAGTCCATACCCGTCCTTTGAAAAAACAACAACAATCCATCACAAGGGATGTGACTATGAATCCGGTAACTGGCCACTACCCCTGTGGGTCTTGCGTAGCTTGCAAAACCACCACAGTATCAAAAACACTACAACTAACGGAGACACTGCTATGGACACAACGTCAGCATACGAATTGCAACTCATCACATGTTATATACATGATCACCTGCAAATGCAATAAGAGGTACATTGGTATGACCTGCCGCAAAATCAAGTTGAGAATTGGCGAGCATAAAAGCAACATCCGCTTGAAGAAAAATACCACCAAACTATGTGCGCATTTTGTTGAGATGGGCCATTCATGTGAAGAGCTTCACTGGACAGTGCTTGAAATGCTTACCGATAAAAATACCATGTGTGAGCGCCGTTTGTTTGAAAAGGAGCAAAGGTGGGTGGACCGTCTAAAAACCTGTGAACAGGGGTTGAACGATGCCATTCCCTGGCACCGTTTTGCTAATTGACATAAAATCTGTTAAACCAATATGCTCGAACATGAAATGAAATATATACATTAACCATTTTCAACACTCAGCAGTGTTGGACCAATAAAGTTACCAGAGTAACAATACATCGAAAAAAAACCAAGAAAAACCAATGAAACTGACACGTCCATGTGACCGATGATGCACCTTTAAATAATCTCAGTGCTTCTAACCTAGCCACTCCCCGGGGCGAGTCAGCACAAGGCGAAATCCTCCACACACGCGGGTAATGGCGCCGACCTTCAGATACACCGGTAAGACGAACAATTCTTTTTAACTAACGGAGTCCTCTTTATAACAGCTCTGAGCTCCATGCTGCTACAAAAGCGACACCCCGGTGAAGCAGAGTAACACTGGCTACAGGTAGGCAAACATACCCCTTTCCCTTCCCTTTCTATTAGCCACAGACTATCTCCAGGGCTTGAAGTAGCACTGTTTGCAGGGCTTGTCTGTCCCGTTTCCCGCTACATTAGCGTTGCCTTGTGTTTCGATAAAGTTCTGTTCCCCTATCAGTACACTATAGAGTGAGAGTGTTCATGTTATACCTATAGTTTTTTCCACGCACTTTAGACCGGGCTTGTGGAAAATAGATACCAGCGTACCAAACTAGTATTCCGTCTATGAGGATCGGCGATCCTTAGCGAGACCCAGAATCAGCATCTTTACTCTCCATTATTTGCCTTTGCAAAGATAAAAAGTTTTTGGTAATGATAATGTCACGTAACCAGACTTGAATAATGAAATTCATTACCAAACAATGAAATAAGGTGTGTTAGTGTATGCAATATATGTACATTATTTTCGTCTCATTGCAGATTTTGAAGGAAAATTTCCTAACAATATATAGCCAAAAACAAAAGTGCTTGTACGCCAAATACGACTACACTAATTGTGTAAGTACAATATCTTTATATTTGTTTGTCCTGACGAAAGCTCCGCAGACCCTTCCAGGCCCAGGAGCTGAAACATGTCGACGTATCTTGTTAACTATACTATCAGACCCAGTAACTCGGTCTAAAATTGTATCACCCAAATTTTAACTATGGTAAAAAACATCCCCTATTAAAGAACTTCCGGGCTGTTTACCATTTTAACAATTTCTTCCTTTTTTTGCACATTTTACTTTACACCTTTTGTCACTCAAAATCTCTGGACACTGCACCCCAGACCAGAGGCGCCTCGGGTGAGGCTGGCACATTCACTACTTCGGAGTAGCCAATGATAACTGCCATAACTCTATTGTGGGGCGGATGAACCAGATATACCGCACCTCCTTCCAACCATAACATAGAGTTTTTTGAGGCTACTCTGATCTTTATCCCTTATGCCAATGGTCATAAGGTGTAACTAGTGTCCGTTTTTCTATTTTGATAACTAGTAACTAACCTTGGGGAATGAAACGGAGACTTTGATCCCTTATCCCTCTTCTGATCAATCACTGTATAGGCAGCGTGCAGCTGCGGGATTACATTTACTCTTCCATATAATATATAGAGAAGTAATGGAAGGCATCCCTGGATTGAGTTTCGATGCAAAAGAAATAGACGAAATACTAGCAGGTCAATCACTGTTACAAAATGTTGAACTCATGGAAACCCTAGCACAAACCAACGATTGGGACAATCTCACAGATAAAAAAAGAGAACAGATCCGCACTTCCATTCATGGAATAATAATGACGGAATATTTGAGAGTGAAAACAGCACCTAAAGGCCTCTGGGTTAACAACGCACCCAGAATCTTTTTACATGACCTAGCCTTCAGGATGGATTGGTCGTCCATCTCCTGGAAGTGTACCTTGGACTACCTCATTTTAATTGTCAAGACAGCAAAAAGATTATCGGATGCCCTACTAAAGGAAATTGAAGAATGTGAAAATGAACTGAAGAAAGGCATCAATCCTGCTATCGTTAAGAAAAGATTGGAAGAAATAAATAAAGAAATGGATGAGACCCGTGAATTCATCATGCAGAGTAAATTACAAAAACTCAGCAAAGAACTAAAAAGATTCAGCCGAGAAAAAATGCACCCATATATATCAGATGAATACACAACACGGGACACTGGCTCTGACAATGAATCCACAGGGACCAATTCCTCAAACAGTTCCGTCACAAGTGTGGATGAATACACAACAAAAAGAGGACGTAACAATTACAGGAACCAACGCCCGAGAAGGGGTAATAGATGGCAAAGACCTTTCTACCCGGGTTTCAACATGCCTTTCTATCCACCTTTTGTACCACAATACGGAGGGTGGATGGATCCATTTAATCGAGGCATACAACAGATGCCACAACTGGATGAACAACAAATGGCCACTAATTCCAACCTACACCAACAAGAGCCACCTTTTTTATCCAGGGGCCAAAACCAAACAAGAGGCAGAAAAAAGACAATAAGATGGCAGGACCAACAGAGAAACGTCCAGACCAGGAGCATGGCTGCAACACAACCATCAACCAGCAAGACCAAACCCTCGTAGTGAATCTCTCCGAGTTACAACTGACCCAAGATCAAATAGGAGTTTTGAATAAGGGCTTAAGCTTTGTGCCAACACCTCGACTGGATATTTTCAAATTAAAAAGCGAATTAGCAGAATTCTGTAGAACTCTCACATTAAAAGCATTTTTTCACAATACTACCAACAACCAAATAGAAGGGGACACTTCATTGCGCAAAAAATCTACATTCAATCCCCCTCATGCCAGTATCCCGCCCGAATTCCATACCTTCGAACAATCTTTAATGAAAGGCGTGGACCTTTTAGACAAGAACAAAAAAACTTTCCAAAACCTTTCCAAAAAAGAGCGAGCAGCCCTGGACTCACTAAGGCAGAATGAGAATATAGTGGTCAAACCCGCTGACAAAGGGGGGGGCATTGTAATCCTAAGTAAAGACGGCTACAATGACCAATGCCTTACCCTTTTGTCAGACACAAGATTCTACAGAAAACTACTTATTGATCCAACAGAAAGATTGCAAAACATAATATCTAGCATGGTCCACGAAGCAGAGATCAAAAATTGGGTAACCAAAAAGGAAGCTGAATATCTCATCACCTCGGACCCAAAAATCCCCTATTTCTACTCCCTTCCAAAAACTCACAAGAATAGGTCCCCCCCTCCAGGGAGACCTATAGTGTCTGGAATAGGGTCAGTCCTCGAGCCACTCTCGAAGTTTGCGGACAAATTTTTAAAACCCCTTGTACAGCAAACACCTTCATATCTGAAAGATACCCGAGACTTGTTGGTACAGATTCAAGCAAAAACATTTGATCCGGACACAATGACTTTAGTAGGTTTGGATGTGGAGTCATTGTTTACCAGTCTGCCACAAGATGACACACTACAAGTATTGGAAGATATACTTTATTCTGAAGACTGGCAATACAACACACCGAGGCATTTCATCCTTGAATGTTGTAAATTAGCTCTGAAAGAAAACTTTTTTGCCTACGAGGATGACCTTTATCTTCAGACCCATGGAACATCGATGGGCAGTGCCTTCGCCCCATCGGTGGCAGGGTTGTATGTGAGCAACTTCGAGAGTAAGTTTATCCACAACGCAGCCAACGAGTTCTCTCCCAGCATCCTTTACTGGAAGAGATATATAGATGACGTGATCCTAATTTGGGACACATCAGTAGACCTGGAACAATTTATCCACTGGCTTAACCACCTTGATCCATGGTTAAAATTCACCTACACTTCCAGTAACAAAAGTTTGGACTTCTTGGATCTCACAATTTTTGTGGAAAACAACATTCTACAAACAAAAACCTATACAAAGCCTACTGCCAAAAACAGTTTGCTCTCATACCAGAGCTACCACCCCAAGCCACTTAAAGACAATCTTCCTTTTAGCCAGTTTCTCAGGCTAAAACGCAACTGCAGTAAAAAAGAAGATTATCTGATCCAAGCACAAGAGCTGAGTCAAAAACTGTCTAAAAGAAACTACAATGCAAAAACAATAAAGTACTGCAAAAAAAGAGCGAGCAATCAACCCAGGGAGTGCCTTCTACAAAGCTACCCTAAGGCACAAACACAGGATCTGACGACCTGTGTCACCACCTTCTGCCCATCAACATATGAGGTAAACAAATTGATAAACAAAAATTGGCATATCCTGAACACTGGAATCTTCAACTGGCCAAAGCCGAGGTTTGCCAATCGCAGAACAAAGAACATCAAAGACGTTTTAGTCCATACCCGTCCTTTGAAAAAACAACAACAATCCATCACGAGGGATGTGACTATGAATCCGGTAACTGGCCACTACCCCTGTGGGTCTTGCGTAGCTTGCAAAACCACCACAGTATCAAAAACACTACAACTAACGGAGACACTGTTATGGACACAACGTCAGCATACGAATTGCAACTCATCACATGTTATATACATGATCACCTGCAAATGCAATAAGAGGTACATTGGTATGACCTGCCGCAAAATCAAGTTGAGAATTGGCGAGCATAAAAGCAACATCCGCTTGAAGAAAAATACCACCAAACTATGTGCGCATTTTGTTGAGATGGGCCATTCATGTGAAGAGCTTCACTGGACAGTGCTTGAAATGCTTACCGATAAAAATACCATGTGTGAGCGCCGTTTGTTTGAAAAGGAGCAAAGGTGGGTGGACCGTCTAAAAACCTGTGAACAGGGGTTGAACGATGCCATTCCCTGGCACCGTTTTGCTAATTGACATAAAATCTGTTAAACCAATATGCTCGAACATGAAATGAAATATATACATTAACCATTTTCAACACTCAGCAGTGTTGGACCAATAAAGTTACCAGAGTAACAATACATCGAAAAAAAACCAAGAAAAACCAATGAAACTGACACGTCCATGTGACCGATGATGCACCTTTAAATAATCTCAGTGCTTCTAACCTAGCCACTCCCCGGGGCAGAGTCAGCACAAGGCGAAATCCTCCACACACGCGGGTAATGGCGCCGACCTTCAGATACACCGGTAAGACGAACAATTCTTTTTAACTAACGGAGTCCTCTTTATAACAGCTCTGAGCTCCATGCTGCTACAAAAGCGACACCCCGGTGAAGCAGAGTAACACTGGCTACAGGTAGGCAAACATACTCCTTTCCCTTCCCTTTCTATTAGCCACAGACTATCTACAGGGCTTGAAGTAGCACTGTTTGCAGGGCTTGTCTGTCCCGTTTCCCGCTACATTAGCGTTGCCTTGTGTTTCGATAAAGTTCTGTTCCCCTATCAGTACACTATAGAGTGAGAGTGTTCATGTTATACCTATAGTTTTTTCCACGCACTTTAGACCGGGCTTGTGGAAAATAGATACCAGCGTACCAAACTAGTATTCGTCTATGAGGATCGGCGATCCTTAGCGAGACCCAGAATCAGCATCTTTACTCTCCATTATTTGCCTTTGCAAAGATAAAAAGTTTTTGGTAATGATAATGTCACGTAACCAGACTTGAATAATGAAATTCATTACTAAACAATGAAATAAGGTGTGTGTGTGTATGCAATATATGTACATTATTTTCGTCTCATTGCAGATTTTGAAGGAAAATTTCCTAACAATATATAGCCAAAAACAAAAGTGCTTGTACGCCAAATACGACTACACTAATTGTGTAAGTACAATATCTTTATGTTTGTTTGTCCTGACGAAAGCTCCGCAGACCCTTCCAGGCCCAGGAGCTGAAACATGTCGACGTATCTTGTTAACTATACTATCAGACCCAGTAACTCGGTCTAAAATTGTATCACCCAAATTTTAACTATGGTAAAAAACATCCCCTATTAAAGAACTTCCGGGCTGTTTACCATTTTAACAATTTCTTCCTTTTTTTGCACATTTTACTTTACACCTTTTTTCACTCAAAATCTCTGGACACTGCACCCCAGACCAGAGGCGCCTCGGGTGAGGCTGGCACATTCACTACTTCGGAGTAGCCAATGATAACTGCCATAACTCTATTGTGGGGCGGATGAACCAGATATACCGCACCTCCTTCCAACCATAACATAGAGTTTTTTGAGGCTACTCTGATCTTTATCCCTTATGCCAATGGTCATAAGGTGTAACTAGTGTCCGTTTTTCTATTTTGATAAGCTATTGGACGACCTTGAAATCAACAGATTTATGAGTGAGAGTAGTGGCTTGAAATTAAAGTCTAAGTGGACACCACAACTGAGTACAGGCAATACAATAGATACCTTTCACAGAATGGTGGAATTGGATATAGATAAAATGATTGATAAGGGCTCTAGGAGCGGACATCAAAGAAAGCCAGATAACTTGACTGGCTCAGAGAGGGCAGCACTGAGGACCTTGAGAGATAATGACGACATCACCATTCGTATGGCGGATAAAGGTGGTAATATTGTCGTCATGGATACCCCTAAGTACAATGCAGAGATTTATACTCAATTAAATGACTCTCGTTATTATGAGGTACTTAATGGGAATCCTTTAGATAAATTAAAAACCAGTATTAACATCAAACTCAAGGAGTGGTATGACCTGACTCTTTTGGATAATGATGAATATAACTATCTGATTGTTTCGACACCTAGAGCGCCCTGTCTGTATACGTTGCCTAAAGTCCACAAAAACAGAGACAACCCACCAGGGAGACCGATTATCTCAGGGATAGGTGGTCCCACCGAAAAGATCTCACAGTACATTGATGTATTTTTAAGACCATATGTACAATCGTTGCCCTCTTATATTCAGGACACAAAGCACGTGCTTAATATTATGTCGGATGTGACATGGGAGGAAGGGATGTACTTGGTAACATTAGACGTGGTTTCTCTCTACTCTAACATTGAACATTCCCTTGGCATAACAGCAATAGAGACCTTTCTCAACAAGAGATCAGTAGAGTTTTTTGAACACACGGGGATGCTGTTAGACATGACTGATATTGTTTTGAAGAATAATGTGTTCTTATTCGATCAGAAATGGTACAGACAGCGCCTTGGGACCGCGATGGGTTCCAGATTCGCTCCGTCTTTTGCTAACCTCTTTATGGGGTGGTTTGAGGCGGAGTGGATCTGGGGCCATCGGGGACAGAGATGGATGGAGTATATCCAATACTGGGGCAGATATATTGACGACTGTCTCATGATCTGGACTGGTTCGCTTGCTGACTTACATTGTTTCTTTGACTACCTGAATGGAAATGATGTTAATTTACGGTTTACTACCAAATTTGATATGAGGAGAATAGAATTCTTAGATGTTGAACTATTTGTGAAGGACATGAGCCTCTGCTCGAGGATGTTCAGGAAAGATACGAGTTGCAACACAGTTTTATATGCAACTAGTTGTCACCCAAACTGTCAGAAAAGATCTATTCCCTATTCAGAGATGACCAGAGCAAGGAGAAATTGCTCGGAAGATGAGGACTTTGAACATAATTTACAGGACATGTCAAATAGATTCATGGCAAGAGGTTATAACAGAGAAATAATTGGCAAGGCTAGGAGGAGAGCTAAGAATCTACAGAGGCAGCATACTCTAGCAAGCAAAGAGACAATTGGTGATCGTACAGATAAAGTGAGGCTGATCACACAATACAATACTGAGTCTAATACATTGTATTCCATCATTAACAGACATTGGCATTTATTGAAGGCGGATAAAGATTTACTGCCATTCATAACTACGAAACCTTCTATTACGTACAGGAAGGGCAGAACACTAGCCAACGATTTAAGCCCAAGTTATCCCATTAAAACCAGGAGAGAAGTGTGGTTTGATGATCTTAGGAAGGGCTTCCATAAATGTGGGCGTTGTAACTCATGCAGATGGGCAGAGAAGAAAGTACTACGATTCAGTTACAATGGCTCAGACACATATGCCATTGATGTATTCATCAACTGTGACACGACTTATGTTGTAAATGTCATTTCCTGCTCATGCGGTCAGATATATGTGGGTAGCACCATTAGGAGACTGAGAGATAGAATGGTAGAGCATTTCCGAGCGTGGAAGAATGGTGACACCAGATACCCGATTGCAGCCCATAGTGTACAACATCATGACAAACAGGAACAACACCAATTCAGTTATCATGGAATAGATCATGTTGCAGTAGACCCTAGGGGTGGCAACAGACAACTTAAGCTAAGAAGAAGAGAGGTAATCTGGATTATGAAGCTTCGGGCTGTAAGCAGGGGTCTGAATATTGACAATGAGTATCAATATTACTTGGGGCAGGATTAACTTTGTCCATGTTGAGGATTCTGGCCTTATATAGGATAGTATGTACGTGATACTCAAAGAGAAGAAATATGTAATGTACTGTGTCTGTTTCTATGTACTAGGCAATGTACGGGTTGAGAAATGTTGTGATTCTGATATCAGCCTTATGTATTTTCTCTCAACTGTGGATATCTACTGCTGATAGGATCTTTACCTTTCCTCTGAATTTTGCAAACAAATACTGTATTTTACGGATATGTTTCAGTGTTTGTTACAGAATGTACATTCATATAATTGGTATAATAGGAAATTGTCTTTCCTTCCGTTGGTGGGTAATCTGCCTGTACACCTTTTCTTTCTTTACTTATGGTATATATCACATAGTACACTTGGTTACACAAGGTGTTAAGTCATCTCACTTTAGCTTGGACTCGACCATGGAACGCGTCTGTTATTTCCATACGAATTGGTAGTGATTTATATGTTATCTAATTGGATAACTGTAGGATTGTTCAGACTAACCGAGGCTACTTACTTGCGCCTCGTTCTTCATTCACCCTATTCAGCTGTGGACATGAAATAATAGCCTGTAGGTGATAGCGCCAAGACTAGGTAGAACCCTATTTTCTCAATGAGAAAGATCAGAATATTTTGTCTTTAACAACTATTTAAGACATGCTTATAACATATGCGGTGACACATTACTATTTATTGTCACCCGACGATTAATTTACAACTACAAGACACGGAGGATGCGCTAATATAAATAATACCATCTCTTTATATTGGGTCGTATAGATATGGTGAGGGAACTCTGTAAGAATATAAAGATAAACAATAGCGCGAGTACACCATTACAAGATGGCGACTACGGTTTAGCCTATAACTGGACATTTCAAGATGGCGCTTACAGCTAACGCCGGAGTACAGCGAGGACACTTGCCGCTGAACTACGGGTGAGTGTCTTCGTGTTCAGAGCCCCTTACTGGGTTTGAGATAAGTGTATGACTTGTGTAGGATACCTGGTTCTTAACGGTTTCCTTCGTGTTTTCAGGTCGGGACGGTGATGATGTTCCACTAATTCAGACTACCCTCGGTAAGATAAATACGTGGGGTTAGAGGTTTAGAGTATCTACGAATGATACTTAGAAGTCTATCGCTTACAGCTTTTCCCCAATTATTTTCTTTTTTGAAGGTCCTTGATTACTTAGATTTGGCCCACATAATTGATACTACTGAATGGTACGGATTCGTCTGGGGACCGGGCGGAACTTTTTGTGATACATAGGTGAGAACGTACTAGGTTTACTACAACTGACATAATTACCAGCATTATGTACGTGTAAAGTGAATATATTCGCTTTTAATTTCTAGCGCCCCAGTATACAGAGATTTACAGTATTGGAGTGGGTGAGTGGAGGTTCTATTTTCTGAGTTTACATTAATGGGATATATGCACAGTTGGCTTACGCTCGTTATGTTATATGGATATTTCTGTTTTAGAAAGACTGTGACAGTGATGATAAGATAATTCAGGTGAAGGAATCACCACAAGATAGTGGGTGAGTTACCGATTTACACCCGAGCTTGGAATAACATACGCAAACTAATGGCGGGTCTATTACTGGATATGACGCAATATGAATATCATATGATAGCATGATTCAGTTTTTTCGCGCGATTTTGTTCTTTAAACTACTGGAGCTACTTTAACATGCAGGCTTCTGATGGAACGTACGGAGTAGTTGAACATATATTTTGAGAATACTTTAGTAATGTCTGTTTTTTTTATACCGTTCAGACATTGGTCGAAATTTTGCTGGATTGGAGAACAGAAGTTTAGAGAGGATTGCAAATATATTGCTTCAAGGTGAATATTATACTGCACTCTTACTCTCATTCCTCTGCTATTGGCTCATAGGGTACACACCTTATGTTGGTGATCCTTAGCTGGTGGATTTCTTCTTTCCTATTTTTCTCCGGCCTGGAGCCTACACATTAGTTGCACAAAAGAATTTTCGGAGGTGATGGGGACTATATCTTTCTTTCCCAACAGCTATTAATATGTATGATTCTAATATAGGGCCCTTGTATATTGTGTTACAGCCCTGAGGAAGTCTATGTGTGGAATGTACACACGACGAAACACGTGTTAACAGAAGTTTAGAGAGGATTGCAAATATATTGCTTCAAGCCCTGATGAAGTCTATGTGTGGAATGTACACACGACGAAACACGTGTTGGCAACCTTACCTTCACCATTTGAATTGATGTACTGAAGAAATATATATTGGAACCTGATCTAACTTGGAACATTTGGAATAAAACTCTGAAGGACAATCGAAGGACATTTTCTATATTATTTGTGGTTTACTGATTGATTGGAAGCACAAGGACTACTTGACTTACTGATTATAAAATTATTGTGTGCTCAGGGGCATATAGTACTGCTCTATTTCTGTTTGTTACAGAAAGACAGGGGTGTTGGATACACGCCCTTCCTCTAGATGCACCAAATCTGACTAAGAATATAGGTTACACATTTCCCTGATATTAAGAGGAGCGCCCTGAGTTTGTTTGTATCCCATCTTTGAAACTAAAACAGTAAATGCTTGGATAACAATCAATCAAATGGAGACAGAAGCAGGCACGACGGATTACAACGGGGGCAAAGGGCTGCGTTAACTACCCTTCACTATCTGCAAAGAGAGAGTACTCCTAAGAGAAAAGAGGGGGGGGCAGTGTTCAAAGCACATCAGCGTGCATAAACACGAAAATGTTTTTGCCTATCACGTACTTGACATTTGACAGCTTTTTATATTTGCTATTAAAAAACCATTGAAATTCACTGAAAAAACCATAGGTTATAGAACATATATAGTTAGGAATTAGCATTTACAAAACCTTGAAAATTCACTGAAAAAACCATAGGTTATAGACCATATATAGTTAGGGATTAGCATTTACAAAACCTTAATTTACTCGCACAAAACCATAGAAATTTGCATATATAGTTAGTTGCAATAACTATATATCGCGCACCCGCAATCCACTGCTGATGATGTCACATATTACATCATTCATGACATGGTCAGTGACATCACTGATGACAACTCAAATGACATCACTGATGACATCACTGATGACATCATTCATGTGATAATACGATGAAGCTCTTCAGACTCTAATATAACCTTAGATACACTCAGTGTAAACAGACACTCACAGACTGTCACTCATCCATGGAGTTACTCACACACATAGTCAGTCATGAAAAGAATCAATCACTCCTCCATTTCCTCAACTATACAGTTATACACACCTTACTAATTCAAACATATACTAACACATATTTACTCTCTTATACAATCCCTGGTACAAGCTCACAATGATTCATACAACCACTCACACATTCACTGGCTCTTATGCACAGTTATTTATATATGTCAACTCTCACATGTACTGTGTTTTACATATGTACTTACTTTGACATGTAGCACTGAGATATCCATTCACTCACCAATACACTCATGCACACAGTCAACTGCCCATACAGCTGTTTCCACATGCACTTTTGAACCCATACATCTAGTGAATCAACTGCTCACACATCTGTGCACAGAGTCATACACCTCCCAGCCACCCACACACATACTCAGTCTCCCATACAAATACTTGGGCAACCAATCAATAACCCATATAGTTACTCATATAGCTACTGATTAACACATGCAGCAGTTTACAGAACAACAGACATAATGATGCACAAATTAAGACAGTTTAGTCACTAACCCATGCACTCAGTGAGACACATTTAATCACTCTCTCATACAGTCAGTCATGCACCTACTAAATGCTTCATCCAGACACTTATACATCCACTCATTCTTTAATATGTAAGACATATTTTAACTTTACAGAAACATACAGTCACTGGATAATGTCATCAGTGATGTCATCAGCAATGTTCCCTCTAATTTCTTTCCTCTCTGTGCGGCAGTGTAAGGTCTCTGTGCGCTGCAACCAAGACTATGTGCGCCAGGAACCAGACCACGCGTGGGGGTGCAGCCCCAAATATCACTCCAAACTTTTGCTTATAAAAGTGAAAAGACAGTACATCACACACACACATGCAGCACCACATGAATGGTCTTAAAGCAGGTTTTCAATTTAGATACACATGCCAAGACAAGAATTGGTTACACAGGCAAGTACTCTCTCGGTTCAGAAAAGCTCCAATAGTGGTACCGTAATATGATTTTACTAAAGATCCTCAACTCGAGCACTGTTCATAGGGTGGGGAAATGTTAGGAGCCTATACAAGATCGCATATAGACACAATTACAGAACATATTTATATGTGCAAGCTACGGAGTAATGTGTGGATATTCCGTCAGAGATAGTTTGTGAAATGTGTGACATCCAGGAAAACATGTAGTGTGGAAGAGGGCCATTCACACAAGTTAAGTGCCATCCGACATCCTACACTGGTATAAAATAAATGAAATATATATAAGAGAGGGTCTATGGAGAGATGATGGGCACTCTTGGAAAATGGCAGTGGGTGAACTTGTGGAAAAGAGGACTATGAGAAGAGGGCACCAAAAAAAGAATCTTGTACTGGGTGCCACCCGCGAAAGCTGGTCATGTGCAGCTGTGTCAACCTCTCAAAGTAAATTTTTGGGAAAAGATGGAATCTTCTTGCTGTAGACTGCAGTGTTCATCTTCATTTGGCAACTTGAACAATTGCCAAATACTGCGGGAAACAGTGCTTAATTTGAAAAACAAAAAGTGCCGGGGCTCAAAGCTTAGCTCAGAAGATGTGCATTGTTTTCTGTCTGTGTTTCTGGATGAAAGTTTGTTGAGGAAAAATATGTAACGGTCCTCAGAAATTAGTGCTGCTGGGCATGGGATCACTGGATTCACTTGAAGATGACTAGTACAAAGCAATTGGGCCAGGCTGTGGTTCAATTTATAGCAGGACCACACCCGAAGCTGACAAGTTTTGGATAATTTGTGTCAAAACCGTACGGCTACGACGGTAGTTACTGCCAGCCTTGCTCCTGGTACACAAGGACTATAAGTTAAAAGTGTGTGTTTACGCACAGCTTGCAGGTTTTCAAAACACTTAAATAAAAGGCATTGTCATTTACAATGCCAATAGCCCAAACTCTCGCGAACGTGACACCTATTGCATTGCAAATAGTTGTTTATTTTCCATTGTACATAGTGGGCAGGTCCTGGCCCACCTAGAGCAGAAGCTTCTATTCACTGTCACGAAGAACTCGAGGCACAAGAGCCGCATGTGTGATATTTGTGGGCTGTGGACGAAAAGCTAATGTGTGAAGAGGAAGCTCTCTATCTCAAAGTTACAGAAATCACTACAGACCACTGGAATAAGACTGTGCCCTTGGACGTGAGATGTGCATTTTATGTGGCAGGTTGAGTATGTGACGCTTTCTATGGAATTTGATAAAGTCCATCATTAATAAATGAATGTCTCCAGTCAATGTCTTCATGCGGGGTAGGCCAGCATAATATTTCCTTAAGCCGGCATCTACTAAAGAGACTGCACAGAATTAGAAGGAGCTCCCACGCCTGTCAGTCAGCTGTCTTTTGTTCATGATAGGGCTGTAAGTCTTCATTTCCAAGTGTCCTCATAAAGGGAATTAGGTCTAAATGTGGGATTTTTCAGGCATTATTTACGCTGGCAGCATAAGTTAAAAATTATCAGGCCCATTTTTGTTGCATAAGATAGGTGCCCAAAAGCATCCCCCCTGGACGAAAGCCAATAAAAAAGTACCATACAGGCAAGGGCAACTTCATACCTCCAATAATACTTGATAATTTCGGAATCTCCTTTTCAGTCATCAGTCGGGCTGATTTCGTGATTTCTATCTCCTAATAAAGTGTGGCGTGTGGCCAGCTTGCAACAAGTGTCTGCCGCAAGGAGTGAAGTGCCAGGGGGTGCACAGAGGCAGCCTGTGCTTCTATGCTCTGTGCACAGCCGGCTGCTTCAATGAGGGCACACTGGAGGAAAGCCCCCGAAGACAAAGCCGTCTGTCTGGTCAGCAGACAGGCACTGGGCAAGGATAGGCCTGTAAAAAAAAAATGGTACAATCCCTGTCATTTTGGGCAAGTCACTTATTCTCCCATGTCTAAAGCAAAATGAACGTGCGCTTGTACAATGTAAGTGGTGTTTCTTTAAAGTGCTGAGCGCTCCAATACATTCCAGTCAAGTCAAGGCTATGTAGAAAACTAAGCAAAAAGTAAACATCACATGAAAACATACTCTGGAGTAAATGAGGCTGGAGGAGGAGCGTAGAAGGGGAGGCTGATGATAACAAATAAGAGTGGACAGCTGCAGCAAGTCTCTTTTTGCAGTTTGTTATAGCGCTATCTCGGCGCAAGGGTATCAGAGCGCTTTACGTGAGCACCAGTTGCATTACAGACGGACACGTTCATCTTTAGGCACGGGGAGATTAAGTAATTTGCACAGAATCACAGGGTGTTTGAGCTTCCCACCGGACTCCAAGCTGGTTCCCTAGCTTCAGAGTCGGCAGCTCTGGCCCTTAAGGCACAACATTTGTACAAAAACAGAGCTATTACCTCCAATTCAATCAATATACCAGTGCAGCATAGTGCTGTATCTATATTGCTCCAAGTACAATCATTTTGTTCAAGTTGAGAAATTTAGCTCAAACTCTCAATACTACAACTATGTAGAAGGATGCAAAATTAGAACCCACCAATCCGTATCCCTGTATCAACATGTATACTGCAAACAATTATTCTGTACGGACCAGAGAGAGTACCGGAAAGTAGGCACTCTCATTAGAAAAGAACACCATCTAATATCAAGCCTTAATGCGGTAATTTAAATAAAAACATTTTTTTTATTCCAGATCGAAAACAAAGAAATAAAGCTAGATGATGACAGCCTTCAATCCCAAACTTGTTTTCAGTTTATGGTTACACCCAATCATTATTTGCGAACCAGAGAGGAAACTGTTAAAGTATCCAATTCCAATTCCAAAAATTCTTTATTTCGGCCGCATGGGCCATAAAAGATACAGTAAAATACAGTACATAAATACACAGTAAAATGGAATACATATATTACACAATATTTAGATGTAAAAAGGCTAGAGGGTCTGCATGAGGTAAGGAAACACAGTGGCACCAATTCAGGGGGACATTTTCTTCCTTATTAACCAAGCTGCCATTAGGAATTTAGATACCGCAAAAACAATGTGTCCCAGGGTGTTGGTTTTCATAACCCTGTATGCTTGTTGGTATTCCCGAAAACCCAGGTTTCGGCACAGCGGTGCAATCCAACGCTTCCTGGGATTCTGGTATGCGTGGCAAACAAACATTATGTGCAAATCATCTTCATTCTTGGTTTTACAACAAGGACAGAGTTTGTCACCCCCCGTGAGCCATTGTGGGTAAATACTTTGGTGGGGAGTGTGCCAAACCTCCATTGCAGGAACAATTTCCTCGCCAAGAGAGGAAAAATAAAATCCATAAAAGGTTCGAAAAGGTAAGAATTTTTGGACTCCCAATCATTATTTGCGAACCAGAGAGGAAACTGTTAAAGTATCAGTTTCATGCAATCTCCAATATCAAGCCTGGGTGTTGTCCGTTCTTTACCAAACTAACGTTGATTGCGGACCAATGAGAGCAAACTAATTCCGATTGGCTGGTTTCCCTCTAATCCCGGTTCACATATTTCAATAGAGAAGAGCTACGTGAGGGTTGATACTCAGGAGCTGCACCTTCTCACACAGAGGTTTGATGACCGATCTTAGCTGCAAATCGCACGGATAAGCAAGCGCTGGTTTTGTGCCAACACCTTCTTTGCATGCTAGAACCTTTTGATGTGTCTTTTAAATATGAATTAATGGAAAGTCAATTGAAATGCAAAGTAGTTTTTGATAACATATTATGATAAAAGTTGTCAAGACCCTTTGTAAGGCCTGGTCTGCTAGGTACAACCTGGCATCCGCTGCATAATCAGCAGGTTTTCACAAAAAAATAGTTTCTAGTTACAGATCAAAAGATATTAAAACCACATCAACGTGTTTCCGCACAACGGAAGGTCCTTCATTTAACTGAATCACAAGATGTTTAACCGACGCCAAGTCTTGAACCTGGTTCCCCAGCTACAAAGTCGGCCGCCCTAGCCGTTAAGCCACATCCTCTCCCTTCTCTCCTTTATCCTCAGTGGCAATGAGGCGTGGGCGGGGCAGGGTCTCGGCATTGGCTCTCTAGATGCAGTATTTGGCACTACATACAAACGAATCTTTTTCCTGTAAATCATAATGCCATCACCAAAATAAATGTGTTTGCATGGTAAAGGTACGCAACTATGGAGGTGACTCAGTGCTGGAGGTGTGTGGAATTTCCCAAAGTTCTCAGGGGACTCAGAAATTAAAGGTTCTTTCCATGAGTTGAACGCCTTTTTTGCCTCTAACACCATATGTGAGGCTTCTCCCCTTCGGCAACTGTTTTTTCTAGTGAAATCATGAACGGACTGGCTTTTTGCACATTTGCCCTTTCCTGGTGCAGATATATTCACCAATAACCCCGCATTCCCTGAGTTCAATTCCACCTGTGTTTCGACCTCAGCATTTTAACAACACTTTTACAGTCGTGCACTTGCTTGTGAAAAGTAGTGCTTCTCTGTGATTTCTTGTGAATGGGTTTGCATTGGTTGTGATACTACTGACCGTTCCTGCACGTGGTAGTAGTGGCAGCTCATCAGGATAGTGTGAAAACTCTCAGAAGGAGCCCAGCAACCCGCGGCTCTTGTGAAAAGTCTTTCTCCTTCAGTGTGAACCGGCCTCTCCCGACGCCCACTATTGGAGGCACTTAGCTCCAGGCGCTGCAGTCTCTCTGACAATTGTGAGGCGCATTCTAGCAGACGCCAGTAAAGGGCTGGATATTCTGGTGTTCGAAGCTCCGGCATCCCTGCTGTCTGCAGCTTTGAAGTTACTCCTGTTCAGCTATATTCCAGTTTTTGACAGTTGTCATCTCTTTTGGTGTTTGGTGCAATACTTCCGGTCTTTTGTGCCCAGCGACCTCCTGGAGTTGTCTCAGCGTCGAATTCCTCTGCAGTGTCTCTCAATTGATTGCACTCCAGCTGTCTCGCTCCGGAGGGAGACTGTACAATTAAGAAAAGAAAAGCGGGGGGAGGAGCCAAGATGGCGACCTGAGCGGACGTGCAGCCTTCGGCTCCGCCGGCCCCGGATTCCCGCACCACGATCCTGATTGCCTTGCTTTCCAGTTTTTGTCCTGAAAGGTGCGGGCACTGAAGCTGATGCTACCGGTGTTCCGCCGGCCTCTCCACCCGCCCGGGATCCGAAGCAGTGGACGGATGAGCCCCGGCCCGGGACCCAGCTTGCTCCGCAACGAGTTGCGGACCCCACGTCCCCTTCCGTGATTGCTCTGCTGCGGCGGTGGTGCGACTGAACGGCTCTTCCCTGTGGGGTTGCGGTCTGTGCGTAGCCTGCCGACAGCCACCACTGTGCGCGCCCTGGGCTGACACGGTGACGGAGGACGGAGGTGCCGGACCAGCGGGTCCTTTGTTCTCGGCCGCCATGCTCCGTTCCCCAAGTCATTCTGGCTGATGATGGTGCGCCCTGCCCGGCTCCGAGTGCCTCGCCACGCAATTGTAGACCTTCCAGCATTGTTTTCGATTGGACTGAGGAACGCTAGCCTGGGGACGGCTGATAGCTGCCTGATCGCGCTCCGCTGCTTCACTAGATCTCCCCCCGCACTATCTCACTGGGAAGCGGACAAGATGGCGGTTTGCTGCTAAAAGGAAACCCACACATCCCCCTTGAATGCAGCTAGCTCCCCGGCGGGAGAGGGGTCGGTGTATAATTTTCCTACAGAACTGCCGACATGAGTGCTCCACAGCCTGAACCCACCCTCACAGACGTGATGGCAGCCCTGGGTGAGTTACGAGCAGCGATGAAGAATGGCTATAGCGCGCTGGGGTCACGACTCGATGTGTGCACTCAAATTTCCAGCCAGAAGCGAGGGGACTATCTCCTGCAAAACTCCGGCCAGGAGTTCTCGCAGCATACTACCGCAACATTGTCTCAGAGAGAAGCAGTGGCTGATACAGTAACCATTGCTGTGGCTGGTGGCGGAGTGTTGCCACTTACTAGTATGGTCACCGATACAGTGTTTCCCCCCTGCTCAGTTCTTGACTGTGTGCGATCCTTCGAGATGTCGGGGAATTGGCTACTAGTGTCCTGCCCTCCTGCTTCAGTACCAGCATACTTGTTTTGGATTTTGACTGCCTTGCCTCGTGACTTTCACGGATGGATTATGCCAGATACGACTGAGACCGAGGGGGATTCCTTTCCTGGGACCGGACGCCATTCTTTCTTCGTGTATGCACCTCCCCCCTCCTTCGAGCGGCCATTTTCTCCTGTTCTCCAGAGTTCCAGATCTGGCCAGGGCTAGGAGACTTTCTTTGTTTGGTGACCGGGCGGGTGGGTGGAGGTGGGGTGGACCTCGGATTTGGCCTGTTTTGCCACGAACTGTACATTGACTCTCCCCAATTGCTTGCTTATTGATGCTCAATCTAATGTTGCTAATGGGGCGGGGAATGTTTCTTGGACCGGCGGAGTTCGTAAGTGTGTATAATGTATCCTCCTCCCAGATCTTCCCTTATGGGAGTTCAGGGACGGATTTCTGTTCCTACTCCCTAAGTCAGTGGATTGTACTTTTTATTTTTATTTTCTCTGTCGCTTTCTCTTCTACCCTTTCTCTTCTCTCACTATATTTCGGGTTTATGGGGCGACAGACACTCTGCTGGGGGTCGGGGGGTAGGCCATAGCCTCTGCATGTGTGTAGGGTGGGGGGTTAACTTTTAGTTCGAGGTTCTTTTCTATGGTGCCTTTTTTGCTCTTTTATGATTTTCCCCTTCTTTCTTTGGCCCGTGCTAGGCATGCTGGGGGATGGGTGGCGGTGTATATACAGATGGGTTGTTGAGGCAGCTTCCTGTGGACTGACTATTTTGTTGCCATCCTCTGGTCGGGACTTGCATGTTATGAATCGAATTGCCTGATGATGATGTTTTTTGTCAAGTCCCACCTGCATGGACCTTGCTCTCCTTTTTCATTGATTAAGTACGGAATATTCTGACCTGATCTTAATGCTCGCACAAAAATTTAAAATTAACCTACATTGCTCCTGTGCCCGGGTACCGCGGCGCTTTCCAGTTTGCTCTAATACCGTAATCATTGCCAAGCCGCGGTACCGTGTCGCCGTATTGTATGCACTAGTGCTACACGAGAGTTTGTGGCCGGCCGGATGGTTGTGGGCCCGTATTTGTACTGTTTCTGTGCACAATAAAGGTTTTCAAAAATTAAAAAAAAAAAAAAAAGAAAAGAAAAGCGTCTCCAACACAGCGTGTGCTAAAGCACACGTAGTGTTGGAGACACTGTTATTCCTTTCTTAATAGCGTAAGTTGCGGGGCTGATTGTAAACCCTTTGAAGTAGTATTCATGTTAATTGCTGCGCACAAGGGCGCCGAAATTAACATGAATTGAAGGATTAGATGTCCTTGTGTGGGCGCTAAATTCACCGCACTGCGCGCTTGGGGTGAAGTCCGTGCGCGCGCGCCCGCCCGCGCGGCTTATTGGGAACAGTGGTCATCAGTGATGTCACTGACCATGTCATGAATGATGTAATATGTGACATCATCAGCAGTGGATTGCGGGTGCGCGATATATAGTTATTGCAACTAACTATATATGCAAATTTCTATGGTTTTGTGTAAGTAAATTAAGGTTTTGTAAATGCTAATACCTAACTATATATGGTCTATAACCTATGGTTTTTTCAGTGAATATATATATACACAAGTGTCCAATGATTCAGTATATGTGGTTAGATTCGATACAAACTACGTGATCCTGTGCTTTCAAGATTTGAATGGGTGTCACAGGGAAAACAGATGACACCCGTCAATGTACGGGTGCACTCCACACCTCACATGGCAACAGCTTAGGATGTGAGGCACCACTCTGTCCGTCGGTACCCCGGGCCGGACATGAGCTGGAACTCAAAACAATATTTATACTGCTTCGCCTCTAGTGGATTCTACGAGATCCTAGTTTTTGATCACTGAAAACATCTGTGAGCTCCTCCCTCCTAGGGAGGGGTTTGCAGCCCTTGGTTGCACTAGGTCTTGCAACCAAGATGAGAGCCCAGATAATAAAGCATGCCACTTCGTGGGTGATGGGATTCCGTCCTCTTTAAAGGACTCCCCTTAAAACTAAGAGGGATGTATTAACTTGTACTAGTCAAGTCAAGTCAAGTCAGAAATTTGTATAGCGCGCTACTCACCCAGAGGGTCTCAAGGCGCTTAAGGGAGAGGGGTTAGCTACTGATCGAACAACCAGGTCTTGAGTTGCTTCCTGAAGGAGAGGTGGTTCTGGGTAAGACGGAGGTGAGTGGGGAGGGAGTTCCAGGTCTTGGCCTCCAGGTATGAGAAGGATCTTCCTCCCATGGTGGCTCTTCGGATGCGTGGGATCGCGGCGAGGGCTTGGCTGGACAATCGTAGTTGGCGGGTGGGGGTGTAAAAGGATAGGCGATTGTTGAAGTATCTGGGTCCTAGGTTGTGGAGGGCCTTGTGTGCGTGGGTGAGGAGACGGAACGCGATTCTCTTGCTGACGGGGAGCCAGTGCAGGTCTCTCAGGTGTTAGGATATGTGGTTGTGTCGAGGTATGTCCAGGATGAGTCGAGCAGAGGCGTTCTGAATGTGTTGAAGTCTTTTCTGCAAAATGGCTGTGGTTCCGGCGTAGAGGGTGTTTCCGTAGTCAAGTCGGCTGGTGACAAGTGCTTGGGTGACTGTCTTCCTTGTTTCGGTGGGGATCCATCGGAAGATCTTTCGGAGCATGCGTAGGATGTTAAAACATGATGATGAGACTGCGTTGACTTGTTTGGTCATCGAGAGGAAGGAGTCTAGGATGAATCCCAAGTTGCGAGCATGGTTCGTTGGTTTGGGTGCGCTGCCTAAGGCCGGGAGCCACCATGAGTCGTCCCAGGCAGAGGGGGATGATCCTAGGATGAGGACTTCCGTCTTGTCCGAGTTCAGTTTTAGGCGGTTGTTCTTCATCCACTCGGCTATGTCTTTCAACCCTTCGTGTAGGTTGGTTTTGGCAGTGGTTGGGTCTTTGGTGAGGGAGAGGATCAGCTGAGTGTCGTCAGCGTTGGAGATGATGTTTAGGTTGTGTTGGTGTGCGATGGATGCGAAGGGACTCATGTAGACGTTGAAGAGGGTGGGGCTGAGCGATGACCCTTGTGGTACGCCGCAGATGACTTCGGTGGCCTCTGATCTGAAAGGGGGAGGCGGACTCTCTGGGTTCTTCCGGCGAGGAACGAGATGATCCAGTCCAAGGCCTTATCTTGTATCCCGACGTTCCTGAGGCATTGTACAAGGGTGCGGTGGCAGACCGTGTCGAACGCTGCGGAGAGGTCCAGGAGGATGAGGGCCGCTGTTTCCCTTACGAGCAGTGTCCGGATGTCGTCTGTGGCTGCAATGAGGGCGGTCTCGGTGCTGTGGTTGGCTCGGAAGCCGGACTGTGAGGGGTCGAGGGAGCCGGTAGACTCAAGGAAGGCGGCGAGCTGACTGTTGACTGTATTCTCTATGACTTAAGCACTGAATGGTTACGGATAAACAAAACTTTATTAGTTTACCCTGACATTGATTTATGTCTTTTGATTATAACTCAGTTATCAAAATATTTTTTCTTTTTTCACAAACAAACAGAAGATCGCCTTCAACTTCATGTCTGGCCATATACAGTTTGAAAAACAGTTTATGCATATATACAGTGCGAATATATACAGTGCGAAAACACAACAGTGAACATGTGAAAAAATATACATCAACAATGGGTACGTGGTTGTGACATGGACAAATTACTCATGGACATTGTGAGCAAAATAAATTATGAACAATGAGAGAATCACAATTATCAATAAACAACTTGGGAAAAAGTAGGGAATTTTTCAAAATCAAATCCCAAGACCTGAGATAGAATGAATCAATACAGTTCAGGAAAAAAATGCCAATTTCTGCACCAGTAACATTAGCATAAATGTCTGAGAAAGAAAAATGCCGACGCATTTCGAATCCCGTTATGTGGTTTACAGGATTCTCATCAGGGCGGTGTGATTCGGGTCCATGGGAACTATTTGTGAAAAGGGAAAAGGATTGTTTTAGAAACCAGGGTCCTCTAGCCAAATTTATTACTGAAAATGTACGCATCCCTGGATGCGGCATACCTTGTGTTGTTCTTGCCCAAGGATGCTCTTGTTTATTGGGTTTGTCTATGCCGTGGAAATTGAACTGCAACAGAGTGAGATTTGGGTAAGTCCACCTTTCTGGCGGGAGCCGAAATCTGCTCACCTGGGGCGGTGTGCAGGGGATGAATTGAGTATTACCTTTGCTTTTCTTGGTCCAGCGGCCAGTGTGCCGTTGCCCGGGAATTTATCTGTGTGTTGACCTGGTTACATCTCTGTAAAACAATTTACAAAAAATGGGGATTGGTCTCAGTCCGCTAGCCCGTGAGAGCAGTATACACACGGGGTGTGGAGACTTACTTGTGTACGATTCTGCCGGGGTGGGAAAAATGTGGCTCCGGGGTTTGAATGATTTCAGTTTTGATTCTGGGGGGGGCAAGGGAGAGAAAAGGAATCACTCAGCTAGTTGTTGACTTTTGGCGCGAAAAGAAGTCACAGTGTCATGGGTCTGGGGCTTACCGTAGAACTGTGCAGTTAGCACCACTCGTCAGTCTCACTCCAGTACGGCACACTCTGGTTGTAGGTGTCCGCAGCAGTGCCGGTTCTGACATACATATCCCATGAGATTTGCTCATGACCAATCAGAGCCTGTGGATACTTCTACTGCCTTCTGGGATTTGGTGTTTAAACGGGGATTGATCGGTCTTAAGCCCTATTGATTTCACTGAGACTGTTTAGGCCCTTGTTGACACTGTCAAATTTGAGAATCAAGTGTGCCTCCTTGCGCAATAACATGGTATCAACATCAGACTGATGTTTGGAATCTATCCAAACCAATGTTGTCCATTTGAAGTCATTTTCGCTGTGGTTGTTATTTACAAAATGTTCAACCATTGGCGCGGACATGACTTTTTTCTTTATTCGTGAGCGATGTTGGGTTATTCTAGCATTGATGGGTTGGCTTGTCTTGCCAATGTACACTCTGTTGCACGGACAAACCACCGCATATACGACATTTCTGGTATTACAGTTTGTGAATGCTTCGTGTTTCCATTTGATGCCATTATTGATGAAAATATCACCTTCTAATGTTGTAGAACACGACACGCAGTTGCCACATTTGTGGTGCCCACATATAGGTTTCAGATTCCACTGTGCTATGAGGTCACTTTTTAGTGGCGGAATGTGACTGTCTGCTTTTATGAGTTGTTGCCCTATACTTGTGTTTTTGCGCATGGCGAAGATGGGTTTTGATAGGGGGTACTCAAGCGTTTCGAGTAAGTGCCAGTTCTTTAGAATGATGCTTTTGAATTGATTTGTGTGTTGACCAAAAGTGGTGACACATACCAATGTGTCTAATTCACTTTTTTCTTTTGTCTGAAGTAAAGTCTCTCTTGGAGTGAATCTGGCCCTGTTCCTTGAATGTTTTAATAGTTTTTGGGGTACCCCCGTTTAGCCATTTCGCTACAGAATGTTGTTGCATGTGACTCAAAGTCAGACAAGTTTGTGCAGTTGCGTCTTATCCTTAGTAGTTGCCCATAAGGTAAGTTTTCTTTTAAGCATTGTGGAAGTGAGCTTGTATAATGGAGAATTGTATTTCTGTCAGTTTCCTTTTTGTGTAAAGTGGTTGTCAACTTAGATTCGCTGGTACCTACAGTGACGTCAAGGAAGGTCATTTTTTGTGGACTGGAGTTCAGCGTGAATTTGATGATCAGAGCTAACTGCACAGTTCTACGGTAAGCCCCAGACCCATGACACTGTGACTTCTTTTCGCGCCAAAAGTCAACAACTAGCTGAGTGATTCCTTTTCTCTCCCTTGCCCCCCCCAGAATCAAAACAGAAATCATTCAAACCCCGGAGCCACATTTTTCCCGCCCCGGCAGAATCGTACACAAGTAAGTCTCCACACCCCGTGTGTATACTGCTCTCACGGGCTAGCGGACTGAGACCAATCCCCATTTTTTGTAAATTGTTTTACAGAGATGTAACCAGGTCAACACACAGATAAATTCCCGGGCAACGGCACACTGGCCGCTGGACCAAGAAAAGCAAAGGTAATACTCAATTCATCCCCTGCACACCGCCTCAGGTGAGCAGATTTCGGCTCCTGCCAGAAAGGTGGACTTACCCAAATCTCACTCTGTTGCAGTTCAATTTCCACGGCATAGACGAACCCAATAAACAAGAGCATCCTTGGGCAAGAACAACACAAGGTATGCCGCATCCAGGGATGCTTACATTTTCAGTGAATCACTGACAGAATTTCGACTTCAAAAATATCGACCTACAAGAATATCGAGTCAACAATATCGAGGGCAAAAATATCGACATCCTATCTACAACATGGTAAGTACAAAAATATCGAGAAAAAAAATATCGATGTTAAAAATATCGATGTTAAATATATCGTTTTTTTTTTTTAATATATAAATCTAAAATTAAGTCTATAAGACTAATAAATAAAAGAAACATATTTAAAAGTATCTAATAATATTTAAAAGTAATAAATAATACATATATTAAGAATATATTAATTAAATATATACAGTAAATATGTAATATATATACACTGAACAATAAGTATTAATAACTATTTTACGAATTTATAAATTAATGAAATATATTCTAATTTACTAACACATTTACAAACATAAAAAAGTAAAATAAATAAAATGAAAGTAATATAAAAAATAAAATAAATATTTGATATATTAACAATTAATTAAATAAAACGTTGCATAGCGTAAGGGTAAAAATTTCTATTCCTACTCCAGAGAGTACAACAGTAGGGAAAACTGACCCTGAACTCAAAAAACACCCCTTTACCCAAGAACTGAAACTGACCCTGAACCCTAAAAATACCCCTTTACCCAAAAACTGAAAACTGACCCTGAACCCAAAAAATACCCCTTTACCCAAGAACTGAAAACTGACCCTGAACCCAAAAAATACCCCCTTACCCAAAAACTGAAAACTGACCCTGAACCCAAAAAATACCCATTTACCCAAGAACTGAAAACTGACCCTGAACCCTAAAAATACCCCTTTACCCAAGAACTGAAAACTGACCCTGAACCCAAAAAATACGCCTTTACCCAAAAACTGAAAACTGACCCTGAACCCAAAAAATACCCCTTTACCCACGAACTGAAAACTGACACTGAACCAAAAAATACCCCCTTACCCAAGAACTGAAAACTGACCCTAAACCCTAAAAATACCCCTTTACCCAAGAACTGAAAACTGACCCTGAACCCAAAAAATACCCCTTTACCCACGAATTGAAAACTGACACTGAACCAAAAAAGAACCCCTTAACCATAAACTGAAAACTGACCCTGAACCCTAAAAATACCCCTTTACCCATAAACTGAAAACTGACCCTGAACCCTAAAAATACCCCTTTACCCAAGAACTGAAAACTGACCCTGAACCAAAAAATACCCCCTTACCCAAAAACTGAAAACTGACCCTAAACACTAAAAATACTCCTTTACCCAAAATTAATTATTATTATTTAATTAGCAATTAATTAATAATAAACAATGACAAATAAAGTAAATATATTATCACATTAGCTGTAATTATTATAATGTAATAATTAATATTATTTTTTCCCAATTAATTAATTAACAGTAATAAAAAATTATATATCAATAAATACTTCTAATTAATGTAACTTATTAATATTATTTAATTACCAATTAATTAATAATGTAAAATATGTACAAAATAATAATAATTAATTAACTAATTAATTTTAATTATTTTCCAATAAATTAAATATAAATTTATAAAAACATATATTAATTAATTAATTATTATTAATATACTCCCCACCCCATTCCCCTATAAACCCACATCCCGCTACAGAAAATATATATATCAATTAATCAATTCATTTTTTTCGCAATTAATCAATATTAATTAGCAATGAATTATAATTAATTAATTAATCCTACTAATTATTAATTAACTTACCATAATTAAATCACTTCCCACCCTATTCCCCTATAAACCCACAACCCGCTACAGAACATATATATCAATTAATAAATTAATTAAAATTATTTTCTTATTATTTTCACATAATTACCAATTAATTATAATTTATTAATAAATCCTACTAATTAATAAACAATTTACCATAATTAAATTACTTCCCACCCTATTCCCCTATAAACCCACAACCCGCTCCGGTACAAAAACATAAAAGTTACTTATAAAATTATTTATTATTAAATAAAATTTATACACATATAATAGTAATTATTTTAAATAGTTAAATTAAACATATAACACATACATAATAAAAAACTATACAATAATACAAATATCGATATTAGTGTCATCGAAATTAGTAACATCGATATATATGCTATCGATATTACTTACTTCGATATTACTTACATCGATATTAAGTATTTCGATATTACTTACCTTGGGTCGATATTCTGTCCTACGATATTCTTGCCTTCGATATTATGCACCTTCGATATTTCAGACTCGATATTATGGTAGGTCGATATTTACAACTCGATATTTTGACTGTGTACCATTTTCAGTAATAAATTTGGCTAGAGGACCCTGGTTTCTAAAACAATCCTTTTCCCTTTTCACAAATAGTTCCCATGGACCCGAATCACACCGCCCTGATGAGAATCCTGTAAACCACATAACGAGATTCGAAACGCGTCGGCATTTTTCTTTCTCAGACATTTATGCTAATGTTACTGGTGCAGAAATTGGCATTTTTTCCTGAACTGTATTGATTCATTCTATCTCAGGTCTTGGGATTTGATTTTGAAAAATTCCCTACTTTTTCCCAAGTTGTTTATTGATGATTGTGATTCTCTCATTGTTCATAATTTATTTTGCTCACAATGTCCATGAGTAATTTGTCCATGTCACAACCACGTACCCATTGTTGATGTATATTTTTTCACATGTTCACTGTTGTGTTTTCGCACTGTATATATTCGCACTGTATATATGCATAAACTGTTTTTCAAACTGTATATGGCCAGACATGAAGTTGAAGGTGATCTTCTGTTTGTTTGTGAAAAAAGAAAAAATATTTTGATAACTGAGTTATAATCAAAAGACATAAATCAATGTCAGGGTAAACTAATAAAGTTTTGTTTATCCATAACCATTCAGTGCTTAATTCAAAATTGGAGGCATAGGCAAAAATCCCTTGGTTTATACAATTTTGTGGCCCTGCCTACCCTCCTTCCCACTGGGCCCAGCCACCCCTGTTTTTTGAATTCTCTATGACTTTGGCGGGGAACGGGAGGAGTGGGATGGGGTGGTAGTTCTTAAGTTCGGTGGGATCTGCTGAAGGTTTCTTTAGGAGGGCGCTGAGTTCGGCATGCTTCCAGCTTTCCAGGAAGGTAGCGGTGTTGAAGGAGCAGTTGATGATGTCCCGGAGGTGGGGTGCGATGACGGAGTCGGCCTTGTTGAAGATGTGATGGGGGCATGGGTCGGTTGGAGATCCGGAGTGGATGGAGTTCATCATGCGGATGGTGTTTTTGGTAATGATTGGGGTCCAGGCGCGGAGGGTGGTGGTTGGGGGCTTCGGTTCAGTGGTAGGGGGAGAGGATTGGTCACCGAAGCTGTTATGTATGTCTACGATCTTGCTGTGGAAGGACGAGGCTAGAAAGTCGCAGAGGTCTTGAGAGGGAGTGATGTCGTTGTTGCCGGCGCTGGGATTGGTGAGCTCATTGACGATGCTGAAGAGTTCCTACCTGTTGTGGGCATTGTTGTCTAGTCGATCCTTAAATGCTGACTTAATATTGGTGCGGATCAGCTGCTGGTGTTTGCGTGTGGTGTTCTTGAGGGCGGTCATGTTGTCTGTGGTTGGGTTTTTTCTCCAGGCTTTCTCGAGGGTGCGGCAGTTCTTTTTGGAAATCTTGAGGTCGTCGCTGAACCAGGAGGCTTTTTTGCTTCCTGGCTTGTTGGGATGGTTTTTCAGGGGTGCTAGTTCGTCAGCGCAGTAGGTGATCCACTGTGCGAGATTGATGGCTGCTTGATTTGGGTCCGTTGATCTGGCGGGAGGGTTTTGGTTCAGTGATGTGGTGAGCTGGTTGGTGGTAATTTTGTTCCAGCTTCTGCGGGGAACCTGTTGCGGGTGGTGGTGGGTCGTGGTCTTTCTGAAGCTGAAGTGGATGCAGCTGTTGTCCGTCCAGTGGAGTCCCGTGGTGTGATTGAAGGAGATGTGTTTGCTGGAGGAGAAGATTGGGTCGAGAGTGTGTCCGGCGGAGTGGATGGGGGTGTTCACCAGTTGTTTGAGTCTGAGATTGGCGAGGTTGTCCAGTAGGGTGGTGGTGTTGTTGTCGTTGTTATTCTCCAGGTGAAAGTTGAGGTCCCCTAGGAGAATGTAGTCCTCGGAGGGGAGGGCGTGTGGGCTGACAAAGTCAGCGATGTCTTCGCTGAATTGTGTGCGGGGTCCTGGGGGTCTGTAAATGAAGGTGCCTCTGAGTGTGGTCTTGGGGTCGGTGTGTATCTGGAAGTGGAGGTGTTCGGTGGCTGTGAGGGTGTTGTCGGAGCTGGTTGAGATGCGGATGGTGTTCTTGTGGACGATCGCGATGCCTCCTCCTGTTTTGTTGATGCGGTCCCTTCGGATGATCTTGTATCCGTCCGGAATGGCTATGGCGATGTCGGGCGCTGATGAAGCATTCATCCAGGTTTCCGTGAGAAAGGCGACGTCCGGAGTTGTGGTGTCAAGTAGGTTCCATAGTTCAATGGCGTGTTTGTGGACCGAGCGGGTGTTGAGCAGGATGCACTTCAGGTGGTTTTTGTTGGAGCTCTGTTTGGCGTTTGTGGTTGTAGTGTGGGTCCTGATGCAGCAGAACTTGCAGGATTGGCAGGTGAAGGGTCCCTGGGTGCGTCCTGGGGCGGCTCGGTGGCAGTCGGGGAGTTTGCCGGTGTTGAGTGCAGTGAGGGTTTCGGTGTCGTATGTTCGGCGGGAGGGATAGTCTCTGCGGGGGCCAGGAGGTCTGGCACTGGGCGCCGTCCAGGCGCGGACGGGCGTAGACGGGCTTCCCTTTGGCGCGCATCGGGCGCGCCCGCTGCACGTGAACGCTGCGCGTATGCGACTCTGCCATAAGTGGAGAGTGGAGGGGGGAGGAGCAAGGGAGGAGCAGCTGGTAGGCGGGAGCGGGGTGGCGAGTGGGGAGGGGATCAGTCCTGAGAGGCTGGGGGGAGCGGGGGTGGGGCCGCGGGGGAGCAGCGGCAGGGACGGGCTAAGAGGCACAACAAAATGGCACCAAAACAATGCTGGGCGAGATCAGGCACACAAACAGTTATTACAGAGATGCAAGATGCAATATAGATACGATACCAGTTCTATTGGAATGCAGACGAGATCGGGGCAATACAGACGAGATCGGGGCACACAAGCAGTTGTTACAGAGATGCAAGATGCAATATAGATACGATACCAGTTCTATTGGAATGCAGACGAGATCGGGGCAATGCAGACGAGATCGGGGCACAAAGATGCAGCAATATCCGCTACCAGGCACACCAAGGAGGGCCACGCGGCGGGTGGAGCGACCGGGGCTGACCAGGTCAGGTCAGTCACAGCTCCTCACGTCGCGGGTCCTGCCTTATGTTACCAGTGGGAGGGAGGAGCAGCTGGAAGGCGGGAGCGGGGTGGCGAGTGGGGAGGGGATCAGTCCTGAGAGGCTGGGGGGAGCAGGGGTGGGGCCGCGGGGCAGCAGCGGCAGGGACGGGCTAAGAGGCACAACAAAATGGCACCAAAACAATGCTGGGCGAGATCAGGCAAACAAACAGTTATTACAGAGATGCAAGATGCAATATAGATACGATACCAGTTCTATTGGAATGCAGACGAGATCGGGGCAATGCAGATGAGATCGGGGCACACAAGCAGTAGTTACAGTGATGCAAGATGCAATATAGATACGATACCAGTTCTATTGGAATGCAGACGGGATCGGGGCAATGCAGATGAGATCGGGGCACAAAGATGCAGCAATATCCGCTACCAGGCACACCAAGGAGGGCCACGCAGCGGGTGGAGCGAACGGGGCTGACCAGGTCAGCTCTCTAGCTTGTTGTAGCTGAGTTAGACCTGCGGATTCTTTTGGCTTGTCAAAGTATCGTAATTGGGGATTAAATCCATGCTGGTCTTTAAAATTGCTCCCTAAGTCCCTCTATTTAAAGTAGTGTTGTGATTGCTATAGGCAGCCTGACATTCAAGATTACTCCATTTACTCACACGTTCATGCCTCCTACTCTCCCATTGGAATATTCCTTACTCACTTCTGATACAGCCCTCTAGATACCGCAATCATCTCAGATATCTCAATCTCAGACAATGCTCACATGGAGCTGGTATGGTCCAGTAACTCAAGTCGGGGGACTAACCTAGTTTGGTAGTATGCAAGTGACATCACGGCCCGCGACATCATGGTGCTTGATATCACGGCGCACAACATCACGGCGCACAACATCACGGCGCTTGACATATGGCGCACAACATCACACATGACATCGCAGGACTTGACATCATGGAAAGTGGCATCACAAGACACAACTTTAAAGGAAGTGGCATCACAAGAAATGACATCAGATCTAAAGCCCTCACATATATGTTTAGCAGGTCTATCATGTGTACGTTTGAGCGCATTGCGAGGACAATAGCACAGTGAGCTATGAAAGAGGATTTAGGCCGGACTGAGAACTAAAACCAGCCCTAGCAAACTGCTCTGGGAGGGGGGGGAGTTGCGGCTGAGCTGTTTGTTACGGCCTGTTTTGGCCGATTTTGTTACAGGGGGGGCGATTTTACCAGTCTCCGGTAACAAAAACGGCTACTGAGGGGCCCAAAACTGGCCCCCGCCCGTTGCCCGCTTCGGCAAGTCCGGCCCTGAAGATGATATGTGCCTTCTACGATGAGCAGCATGTACTTCGCATGCAATACTTTGCATGCCATTACAACGCGGTTGTTAGAACGACCGCGTTGTTAGTTGCCATACCATTACTACGCAAGTCGGAACAACGACTTGCGTTAGGGGGGAGAAGGTGTTGGATTTAAAATCCAACACCTTCAGTAGTTCCCGCACAGACTGGAGTTGGAATAGTAAATTATACTATTCCAACATCCAGCGCCCCTACTGCAATTTGTTGTTCCGAATTGCGTAGTAAAGGTATGCGAACTAACAACACGTCGTTCTAACGACTGCGTTGTAATGGCATGCGTACTAAACGCATGCTAAGTAACGAGTGCTATTCGACTTCTACACCTTGCAATCCCCATATTTTATGTAACAGATCCTGTACATTCGTTTACAAACATATAATTTATTGTACATGTAATATGCACATGTTGAAGTAAAGCGCTCTGACACCCTGCATTGGAATGAGTAAGGCTATACAAGAAAAAATAGTGGTACTTAAATTATTTCAACTCCTCCTCAGGGGAAGTAAACTCTATATAAATGCAATTTGCTTTGTGTAACTACTGCGAAAGACCAACACATCTGATATTCTTACTGTGCATGAATATCTCCTAAACAGGGACTGAACAAAGTGAAAAGTTACCTCTCTTAAGTATGTGTGAAGTGCTAACAAAGTGTGAGCCTTTGTTTCCCCTCCGCTTTATTTGCGTCAGGTGTGAGGCTTGTGACTGCACCCAGCCAAGAGATTGAACAAAAGGAGGCCACATGATTGGGTCTTTTTTATGGCCCAGCAGAGGTCTTAAATAAGACAGCCCATCCCCGCCTGCACGTTGTTGCGGATCGAAAGCAGACAACGTGCAGGCGTTGCTGAAAGTGTCCCGGTGTTTGGAAAGTACACCTGAACCAGTTCAGCACATTATTCAGTGGGGCCCAAATTCTTGGCAGGGTGGACGGCGTTCACCCTTGGAAAAAAGTGGGTGGACGCCGTCCACCTGTGCGTACCCCCAACTTGTGCCCTGAATAGCACCCCTCCTCTTCGCTCTGGCAGTCTGAGTGATGCAGTGCAAGCAAACATACCCCGCAACAGGCACAATGCATTATGTTGTCCCAGTAAACCCCAAGCTCCTCTGCCATCCAGACATGGAAATCAATGCCCACCTGCCACCCACCTCTGAACTCTATCTTCCACACTTGTACGGAACACCCTTGGAGGACCAAGCGGCAGTTTCATCTTGAAGGTGACTGCCTCTAATGAGAAACCTTCCTGCTGCACGGTTCTATTTACCTACCAGTAAAGGTCACAGAAGTGTAGCTGTCCAGGCAGCAGAGAAAAATAGATGTTTGCTATGAGTTTTTGTGGAAACTTTAAATTAATGAAGCCTAATTTGCATAAACACCAAGAAATGTTTACATTGTGAAGCTAGAAAGCTGTTCTGTTGGACGGGGGTGATGAGTTCTAGGTTGGTTTTTAATAGGCTGGGGCATGGCGGGGGAGTTGTTACCATTCCCTATCCTGTTCCTCTACTTCCTCCTTTTGTGTTGTTTTGGGGTGTGTGATTGCTTCTCTTCCTACTGCCCTCCCCTTGTATTCTGTCATTTTTGTGCACAGCTACATTTTATACTGTGCCTCCTTGTTCTCTCGCCCAGATCAGCAGGACATTTTATGACACCATCAACTCTTTTGGGGGTCTTAGAAATGCACCTTTTTAATTTATTTTTAGTTCTTGTTCTCTTTGAATGTTTCACTGTATACTGTGCACAGCCTTCTTTGCAAAGTGTTCGAATTTCTCTCAAAGACACCGAGTTATTCTATAGTAGTTTCCTTGTTTACAGTTAACGTTGTCTTGAAGACTCTAGGCGGCTTATATACAAGCCCCTTGCGTCATTTTTAACAAGGGATATGGCTGAGATACCCGCCACCCCCTCTCAACACAATCCCCAAGGATGGGAAACTGGAAACGGTTCTGAACTTTTGGAAGACGGGAGGGAGTGACCCTCCCGGCCGTATTTATTAAAATATGAAACAAAAATTAACACATTAAAATAACAGTTTCATATTATGTACAATTTCTTTCCCACATTGCGATGTTTGGCTAACCTTAACATATTCTCTAATACAAAGGTTCTCCTAGCCGAACTAACATCCTACAAAACATTTAACTTGAAATTTTGAAATTGTACATCCTAACGTTTAAGGGCCAACGGCAAGGTCGTAACCGGTGTCAAGATCCCTAACCTTAAATATCCCCCTCACTTGTGAGGGGCGACCGCACAGAGGCGTACCTCGAGTGCAACTACCAATTTCCCTTGACTTGACGGGGGCCCCAATAAACTCGACGCCACTTAGAGGTCGTCCGAGGACTCGTGTGAGGAATCTAGAAGGTAGCGTAGACCCCCCCCCAAACCCCACACAACTTACCGCATCTGCCGTCGCAGATGTCCTGGCCCCGGGAAATTCTCCGGGAGGGGCTGTAGCCCCTCCTACCCAGGAAGGGGCCTTGACCGCCTTTCCTTTCCTTTCGGCGGCCCATCCTTAGAAGGGACCGCCTTCCCCGTTGAGGGGCCAATGGCCACCTCTCTCGAGCGCTCCCAACCGTAATGGGTGACGCCCACTCATAGGGATCTTCCAATTAGTGCTCACTGATCATGACCTTACCGCCCGACCAAAATAAATACGACAGTTTCTAAACTAAAATGACTAATTTACCTAAAACAGTTAAACAACAACTTTATTAAACAGCATGCTATTGATCAACACTAGAGCAGGAATACTTTATTTGAAAAAGATACCAAAAATTGACCATTTCTTTATTGCATATTCAAAAATTATCACGATAATAATCCGAACCCGTAAACAAAAAAGGGATTACCACATCAAAACTTTATTCAAGACCACTTGCTGTCCTCAGGGGCTGGTGGGTGGGTCAAAATTGGCTCTTCGTTCCGTCTCGAGCTCACGTGCAGCGAGGTGGTGCAGCTTCAGAGCACTGGAACAAGAGGATGCTTTCTTGGCTTGTTGCTCCTTTTATCCGTCTTCAGGGCGGGCGTAAACCCGCCCCGGCCTGCCCCGAGGGCGTGGCCCGGCCGCGTCAGTGTCTAGGCCAGCCCACTCCAGGGCGGGAAAAAGGCGCGCCCCGGCTACGCCGCTTCGGGCATACCAGCCGAGACTCGCCTCCCGCCCAAGATGGCTTCCCGGGGGGATCGTGGTACTCCGCCATACGTTCGGGGGGACCGAATGGTCGCCCCTTTCCATATGGCTGAGATACCCGCCACCCCCTCTCAACACAATCCCCAAGGATGGGAAACTGGAAACGGTTCTGAACTTTTGGAAGACGGGAGGGAGTGACCCTCCGGCCGTATTTATTAAAATATGAAACAAAAATTAACACATTAAAATAACAGTTTCATATTATGTACAATTTCTTTCCCACATTGCGATGTTTGGCTAACCTTAACATATTCTCTAATACAAAGGTTCTCCTAGCCGAACTAACATCCTACAAAACATTTAACTTGAAATTTTGAAATTGTACATCCTAACGTTTAAGGGCCAACGGCAAGGTCGTAACCGGTGTCAAGATCCCTAACCTTAAATATCCCCCTCACTTGTGAGGGGCGACCGCACAGAGGCGTACCTCGAGTGCAACTACCAATTTCCCTTGACTTGACGGGGGCCCCAATAAACTCGACGCCACTTAGAGGTCGTCCGAGGACTCGTGTGAGGAATCTAGAAGGTAGCGTAGACCCCCCCCCAAACCCCACACAACTTACCGCATCTGCCGTCGCAGATGTCCTGGCCCCAGGAAATTCTCCGGGAGGGGCTGTAGCCCCTCCTACCCAGGAAGGGGCCTTGACCGCCTTTCCTTTCCTTTCGGCGGCCCATCCTTAGAAGGGACCGCCTTCCCCGTTGAGGGGCCAATGGCCACCTCTCTCGAGCGCTCCCAACCGTAATGGGTGACGCCCACTCATAGGGATCTTCCAATTAGTGCTCACCGATCATGACCTTACCGCCACAGGCCGGATAGTTGACCGGCTATCCGGACCCCCCACAACACTCCTACCTAAAGGTCATGTCTTAAAGTCTTCAGCCAAGCTATAAAGTCTCCTATGAGTAACTCGTTCCCCACCCGGGACAAATGAACACCATCCCCCAAATACATGCTGTCACCAGTAATACAACCATGCGAAATAGAATGCAGTGTATTGGAACGGAACAATCTACTCACTTTGTTATTAATCTTTCTTACTGAATGATTCAGAGCAGACACAGACATCGCCCCCCGCCATACTTTCCGTGGGATCATATGGGACCATGCAATCGTGCACCCTGGAACTCTCCTCGCTAACCAACTTACAGTGGAAAGCATCGCCTCAAGAAGAAGTCGTCTACCAGTGGTGACCAAATCATTGCCCCCAAGATGTACTATGACTATACACGGCGGTGACCTCGTCCGCCCTAGCAAACCCTCAAAAAATGATTGAAATTGGTCAATACAGAGCCCGCCCCTTCCGTAGAAGGACACACTGTACCCGTATTCCCCAGCCACGTGAATCATGTCACCTGCTTTGAATACGTCCGCGGCACGCCTCACGTATGAGTGGCCCATGACCCACACCTCCTTTTTCACAGCCGGTGATGTCTGACCGCTGGCCCGGTGTAGGGTCGACTGCATAGTCCGCCCCGCCTCGTAGGCTTGCGCAACTGAAACCAAACAAAAACAAGAAGCGTGAGTACATCATTACAGCTTCACAACATGTGCAACCGCACATACCTTTTATAACAATTGGAGGACCAACGCCCCACACGTTTAACTTGTTCTACATTCAGACCCCTGGCTGTAGCCTCTGTAGCAGCCCCTATCCGAAAGGAATGGGTCCCAAACTCGCCCGGGTTCAAGCCCGCAGCGGCAATCGACATCGCAAGCACCCGCTGAAACTGAAACCTCGTCAGTGGGGTGGCGTCAGCGTGTCTCAACAAGGTCCCCCCCCATGATGCCACCCTTTGTGCTAAATATTCTTCTACACAACTCACCGGGCACATGGAGGACCCGGGAATCTTTTGTATGATTATACAATCACCCATCGCAGCCTGATCGGTCTTGGACCTGACAAACGAGACAGTCATTGTCCCCCCTCTGACCTGAACGTGCTCTCGGCACAGTCCCCCCATCACATCCCGCTTGTTCCTTGCCACTAGTTCGCTTACCCGCATAGCCCCATGGAATGCCAGCGTAAAAGCGGCTCGGAATAACACTGTTTCATACTGGGATGAACATGTTGCAGGGAGTATGGATAATAACAGGGCCAACCTATCCAAACCTATCGGGCGCCTTTCATCTACTCTGCGACCCTCAAGGCGTTGCCACCCACGTAGCGCTTTTTGCACAACGAAAGGCGCTGTCGGGTCCTGGATCCCATGAGCCCTAGCCACAAAGGAAATGGCGGCCCGATGCCTCTGGGCCGTAGCCACCGACTTGCCTGCCTGATGTAAAGACAGCAGAAATCCTACTACAGACTCTTCCTGACCCCAAAGCTCCCCCCTAGCAGCCCCCAAAAAGGCCCAATAGGAACGGAACGCCCCTTCATATGCCTTCCTCGTCCTGGGTGCTAAACTCTCTCCCACGAGGTTTTGTAGTTCGGGGCACCGAGAGACCAGAGAGCTTCGGGGAAGGGTGCCCGCACCGGGTCCGCTGTGGGCAGGAAACCCCAGAAGGCCTGCATACAAAAACGAGAAAGTGCATCAGCCGCATGGTTCAGCACCCCCGGCACATGTCTTGCCTTAAATAACACATTCAATTGCATACACAGTAATACAATTTCCTTGAGCAATCTCAGAATCCATTTGCATCGTGCTGCCTGGCTATTGATGCATTCAACCACGGTCATGTTATCAGACCAGAATACCACAGAGTGGTCTCTGAACCCGTCAGGCCAAGTTCTCAGGGCCACCAAAATGGGGAAAAGTTCCAGAAAGGCAATGTTACTTGTCAGTCCACTATCATGCCACCAAGACGGCCATTTTTGTGCCGACCACTGAGTGCCGAATATGGCACCAAAACCAACGCTCCCTGCCGAATCTGTCCACAGCCCCAGCTCCTCAGAGGACACCGCCGGTTTATTCCAGACGATTCGACCATTGAAATCCGCCAGAAATGCCAACCAAATGCGCATGTCCTGGCGAACCTCTGCCGAAAGCCTTGTGCGATGATGACCCTCCTTCAGGCCGACCATGGCTTGAGCGATCGAGCGGGAAAACGGGCGGGCCATTGGTATAACTCTTAGGGCAAAATTCAACTGTCCCACCAATTGCTGCAATTGATGTAGCTTAACCTTAGACTCCCTTATACACATTTGCAGGGATGCCCTGAATGTTAACACTTTGTCACCTGGTAACCGAAAACAACCTTCCTTGGAGTCGAGCTCGATCCCCAGAAACTCGAGGCAAGTCGATGGACCCACAGTCTTACCTGGTGCCAATGGCACGCCAAACTGATTCATCAAGACACAAAATTCAGTCAAAGCCTGTCCACATTCCGGATCCCCGGCTGCCCCCAGAAACAAAAAATCATCGAGATAATGCATAACATGTTGAAACCCCGTCTTCCTTGTGAAGACCCATTGCAGGAAGCAACTGAACTTTTCGAAATAGGCACAAGATATAGAGCACCCCATCGGCATACACCTATCCATGTAATAGTGACCCTGAAACATGAAACCAAGGAGACGCTGATCGTCTGGGTGTACCGGGAGCAACCGGAACGCTGACTCGATATCGGATTTTGCCATCAGCGCACCGGGCCCCAGGCGATTCAATATGGCTACGGCCTCATCGAAGGATGCGTACCGCACCGAACAAACTTCCGGGTCTATCGCATCGTTTACGGAAAGACCACGTGGGGCTGATAAATTATGTATCAGCCGAAACTCACCCGGGTCCTTCTTGGGGACCACCCCTAAAGGGGAACAAACAAAGTTAGCAACTGGTGGCACCTTAAATGGACCGGCGACTCGACCTCGAGCCACCTCCTTCCCGATCTTTTCCTGTACCACAGTCGTATGCTGTAAGACTGATATCTGGTTTTTACATTTTGGTATACCCTGAAACTCCCCCACTGGGATGCGGAAACCATCTGAAAATCCGTTACGCAACACCCCAGCGGAAGCGTGATCCGGGTATTCGTTGAGCCAAGGAATCATTGCCATGGTATCAATCGGAGTAGGTAAAGGCGCCCCTCGGACTATGTCAGACCTGTTTGGCGCCTCCTCTACCCCCGTTATCACCCGTTTTGGCTCTGCACATGGACTCAGGATGGGATGATTGCCCACACCCCCCACATTCGTGCCTAAATTTGCATGACCCCTGGGGCCTCGTACATTTCCCCCTGTTAAAGTTCCAACAAACCCCCCTTTTACCTGCGTTGCCGGTTGGCCTCGCGTGATTGTCGTTACTCGTACTTGATCGAAAGGGAGTCCCCGCATATTGGCGGGAAGATTCACCAATGTTACTCCCTACCAAAGGCACTTTCAACATACCAGAATCCTCCATTTTGGACCAGGACACAGAATCATAACAATCCCAAGTTAAGTATTTATCATGCTCTTTCGCTTTTCTGAAAACATTGTCGTAACAAAACCAATGATTACCTTCGTGAGACACCGAATACCCCATGATCCGTGACTGATAGATCGGCAATTCGGGCAGCAATTCGGGCCTACGTTCACCCAAGATGGATGTAAAAACCCCTCAAGCTTTGCCCCAATTACCAATGTTTTCGTTTACCTTAAAGGCGGCCATCTTTGCGCGCCAAACACTCGGATGCATGAGCTCTTTCTGGCTCTTAACATGCTCCATCTCATAATGGTCAGTAAGCAACGAGAAGATGTTTATATACTCCCCCGCCCATATCTTCTCTTTGATAGCCAGAGGGACGTGTTGACCCAACTTTTCCCTTCGAGAGGGTGCCGACTCATCCCTCGCAATCGGCAACGGCCGCTTACCTGAACCGGAAGCTGTATCTGCGACTGGACCTGAGCCAGGTGGTTTCTCTACTGCCGCAGCCGGCGATGTTGCCTTCATCGCTTCCCTTGTTTCCCGCAGCTGTTTCATCAACACCTGCGCGTCGTCAGCCGTGGCGCCCTCGCTACCTTTACCCAACCACGCTGCAAGTTGCGCCGCCAACTCGGGCGGCATATCCTCCCCGGACACGGGGGTGACCACCACGGGAATCGGATTCCCTTCCTCAGGCCCCGGAATGGGTGCTTCGAGTGGGGTAGAGGGTACTGGGACGTCTCCCCCAGCAGCCCCCCTTCTGGGCCTCTTGCCTTTTCCTCCCGGAACTACTCCTGCCAGAGGACGTTTAGGCCCCCCTTCCTCGTCTTTCTCCGCCATTCGTTTCTTTAGGTCGGTCACCTCCTTCATGAGAACACGCAGCATCTGGTCGGTAGTCATTCGCTTTCCCGCTTTCTTAGGCATTCTCCGACAGAGTATCTGTAAAATAAACAAGAAAGATTACAACGCTCAAAATTGGCTCTTCGTTCCGTCTCGAGCTCACGTGCAGCGAGGTGGTGCAGCTTCAGAGCACTGGAACAAGAGGATGCTTTCTTGGCTTGTTGCTCCTTTTATCCGTCTTCAGGGCGGGCGTAAACCCGCCCCGGCCTGCCCCGAGGGCGTGGCCCGGCCGCGTCAGTGTCTAGGCCAGCCCACTCCAGGGCGGGAAAAAGGCGCGCCCCGGCTACGCCGCTTCGGGCATACCAGCCGAGACTCGCCTCCCGCCCAAGATGGCTTCCCGGGGGGATCGTGGTACTCCGCCATACGTTCGGGGGGACCGAATGGTCGCCCCTTTCCAAAAGTGATGTACGGGTGGCTTGTAAATAAGCCGCTAGTGCTACTACATAAATGAGCGCAATTGTTTGGCACTAGTGCGTACCACGGGTGAAGAGTAACGTCACCATGTTTACATTTTGCCCATGCTGTTATCAGCAGCATTTTATTAGTTGTAGCATCGCATCTTAAAAAAAATATATGTAAAAATGGGCCACTGTGGTGCGTAAATGGCGCACACTGCACGTGCTGCTCATGGTGTTACACTATGGTGTAAATAGGAAGTGTAATAACAATCACCCTCGACAGCCGACAGGAGCGTTATTTGCATCCCTGGTTTCACACCTGCTCCATACACCGGTCTAGGTTAGCCCTTACCCAGCGCCAGCTGGTAGCCATCTTCTCCTCCCGGACATGCCCAGGTGAGCGCGTCATTGATTCGAATGCGCGCTTCCCTGTGGCTCTGACCTCCAGTCTAATTTATGAAACTGCTTTGCATTATTTTGAGCTATCAATGGTGTGCGCCTCATGAATATTCCCACCTCATTTGCACGTATCTTCTCTGTGCTCGTTGTTACGTGCAGCGCAGGCCGGCGTTTGCCCTTTAGTTTTGCATGTGTTCGTACATTGATGTGTCAAAGCAGGCTTTGTGTTTCTGTCGTTTGAACTTTGACCTGGAGTGCGCTTCTTGACGCCCTTTAATCCCCGAACAGACTCCTACCTTTTTCACAGAATTCGAGGCCTTTGTTGTGAAAGGAGAGTGCACTCAGCCAGGGCCGGCGCACACCCTCCTGGTGGAGCAGGGCCCAAGTGCGTCTGAATGTGGTGCAACCCTTCATCGGCTGTGTACATCAGCTTACTACAGCATCTTCCTCGCTGCCTGTAATTAGCTTTGATGTGCGTCACCCAGCCAACTCAATAGGAAGCTTCTGCTTGTTTGAATTAATATATGTATATAAAAATGTTAAAGGGAGTATTCAAAACGAAAATTGGAGCTTTTGTCATATCATATACACTGATGCTCGAATAAAAATAATTGAATTTCTCAAAAATATTTAAAGCTGATATTTGAGGAATAGATCATGCGGCACTTTGGAGATATATTACTAATAATATTACTTTAGTACCAGTGGAAAGGTGGCTATTCTTTCTGTATTGTCCATGTACAGGCATTCCTAATTGATAAAGCCTTTTTTAGGTTACTTCTGGCCGCCATGCATGATGCAGTCAGGGATTACTGTGGGTAATCATAGGCTACAAATGTAATCTTAACTGATGAGGTCAAGAGTGCACCACTCATCATATCAGCAGCGTGGGTGTTTGTAATTGAACATAAGTAGCTCTTGTTACAAAAAAGGTTGGAGAACCCTGGTGTAGATAATTATAATATTTAAGGATGTATTGAGCTTTTGTACTAGCACTTCTCAGCAGCGCTGGTGTACTTTTGTGGGAAAATACCGGCTATACTTCAGTGGAACAATGCAAGCACTTCTCGGCAGCGCTGCTTACGTTTGTGGAACAAAACGACCTCGTCTCAGCACCTCTGCTATAGTTTTATGGAACAAAATAGCACGTCTCAGCAGCTCTGCTTTAGTTTTGTCAAACGATACTAGCACGTCTCAGCAGCTCTGCTTTAGTTTTGTCAAACGATACTAGCACTCCTCAGCAGCTCTGCTTTAGTTTTGTCAAACGATACTAGCACTCCTCAGCAGCTCTGCTTTAGTTTTGTCAAACGATACTAGCACTCCTCAGCAGCTCTGCTTTCGTTTTGTGGAACAATCCTACCACTTCTCAGCAGCTCTGCTATACTTTTAATGGGGCAGAACTAGACCACTTCAGCTGGGCTGTAACACTGTTAGTTCGATAGTAGTAGACTTCTGAACTCGGCAGATATACTTTTAAAGAGATGACTGGCAGAACTATTGGATTGAACTTATCAGGTGACATAACTATCATAAGGAACAAATGATGGATGGAATGATGAACAATGCAAACATTCATCCCCAGTCACAAAGATCTGGAATGGCATGGGGAGCAAAAAACGATGCATTTAGGCCCAGATCTCTGTACCGGGGGTGAATGTTTGACATTGTTCTGCATTCTGTCCATCAATTGTTGTTTTTGCATGTATCACCCCAAGTGGGAATGGTATGCCCAGACGTGGGTCCCGTGCTCTCTATGCCACTAGAGTCAAGCTAGCCTGGCTCATGAGGGGTGATGCCCCAAAACCGGTCCCAGGATGCTTGTTTCTGGTCCAGGGAGGACCTGGCCTGGCAGTTTGGGCTGCACCGTTCCATGGGGAACAGGGTCTAGACTGATTTGCATATGGCTGGGTTTAACCTGGAATGGCATGGTGAGCAAAACAACGATGGATTTAGGCCCAGATCTCTGTACTGAGGTGAATGTTTGACATTGATCAGCATTCTGTTCATCAATTGTTCTTTTGAGATAAAAACCATGTAAAAAATATTGTCACTCCCAAAACATAGAAGAACACAATATTGAAGGAAAGAATATTTTTTTTTGGTACATAATATAATTTTAAAGAATATCGTTGTTTTTAATATTGCTGTAATGAAAGTCATTTATTTTAATATTGTTTAGTTAATATATTAATTTTAGGTGTTAGTATTGCTAGTAAAATTGGTGTTAATTAAAAAAATACTGTTTGTAATTTTAAAGGTTTAATCTTCTTTCAATTAACAATTTATAATAGTGTGGGTTGTTGGGTTTTTCATGGACTGCAGTGGAGAGTTAATTAAATTATTACTAATTTAAATGTAAACTTAATGTTTTATAGTAAATAAAATATTGAATTGTTTAATATCCAATATATTTATAATTATGTAATTGTTGTTATTGTTGTTATTTTATGTATTAGTGTTGAATTTTATAATTTCAATTTACATTATATTTTTTACATTTTTGTTAATCATTTATATTTTAGAAGTGGGTTGTTGAGTTTGTTGGTGCATAGAGTGAGAGGTTAATTAAATTGCAGTTAATTTTATATTAATATTAATTATTTTTAATTGTAAACAAATTATTCAAATGATAATTAATTATGGCAACCGTTTAATTTGTTCATTGTTTAATATGTTTAAATTTAATATATCTTTTATTTTTTATATTTTTGTTTCGTAGGAGAATAGGGTGGGAAGTTATTAAAGTTATAATATGTTTTGAATTTGTTAATCATATTCAATTGATAACTTTTTAATGGGTCACTTATGTAAATTATTACGTTTATTTGAATTATTTGTTAATTTAGTGGTGTTATCAAAAATAATGTTTGTAAAATGTATGTTTAATTTATTTTATTTAAAAATGTATATTGTTTTATGTTTTTATGTGTGTGGATAGGGAAGTAAATATTATTTAAATAATGTAATTTTTTTGTTTTTTACTTTCATTTAAATTGTAGGTTTTGTATATCATATGATATACATATATAATATATATTATATATGATTCATTCATCTTCTGTTATTAAGAACTTAAATGTTTTGTACAAAACGATTAGGAGTTAGAATCTTATCTGTAACTCTTATGAACTCCAACACTTTCCGCAGTGTTGCATACACCGGAGCTGTATTGGTAAATCCCAGATATCTAACACTTACTGTTGCTTAGAATGGAGTGAGAATAGTAAATCTAACCTTTCCAAAGTCCAACACTTTCATGACTGTTGCTTATACTGGAGAGAGAATAGTAAATCTAACTCCCTGAAGTTCAGCATTTTACCAACTGTTTTTTAAACAGAAGTGGGAATAGTGATCCAACCCCTCCAGAGTGCGTCACTTTCCCTACTGTTGCTGAGACTAGAGTGAGAATAGTAAATCTAACCCCCTGAAGTTGAACATTTTCCCTATTGTTTTTTACAATGGAGTAGGGATAGTAGATTTAACCCAGCTGGAGTCCATCACTTTCCGTACTGTTGCTTGGAATAAAGTGGGATGAGTAAATCAAACACCTTCGAAGTCCATCGCCTTCCTTACTGTTGCATAGACTGTAGTGCGAATAGTATATCTAACCCCTCCAAAGTCTCACACTTTCCCTACTTTTGGTTAGACTGAAGTTGGAATTACAATATAAAATCTAACCCTCCAGAGTAGAGCACTTCCTCTACTGGTGCATATATTGAAGAAGAAATTGTAAATATAACACCCCAAAGCGCAACACTTTCTCTACTGTTTCACAGACTGTAATGAGAATAATAAATGAATCCCTCGCAATTCAATTCTGTTCCATGATATTGGTTAAACTACATTTATATTAAATGTTTTTGTATTCTTATTCGATATTGTTTGTTTTTATTTTTTAATCATTTGAAGTTTGGAATGTTTATATTATTTTTTGGGTAAAAATATTGTTGTAAGCCATGATATACACAATGTCCATTCCAAGATTCAGCAGTTATGGTTACAGTTATCTCAAGTAACTACAACTCGTGCCCTAAGGTCAATCAATCAATCAATCAATCAATTAGTGACACTTATAGAGCGCGCTACATACCCGTAGGGTCTCAAGGCGCTGGGGGGGGGGGGGGGGAGGGGGGGGGGGGTGCCGCTACTGCTCGAACAGCCAGGTCTTCAGCTTCTTGCTGAAGGAGATGTGGTCTTGGGTCAGACGCAGGTCGGCCGGGAGGGAGTTCCAGGTCTTGGCGGCCAGGTAGGAGAAGGACCTTCCTCCTGTAGTCGCTCTTCGGATGCGGGGGACGGCGGCGAGGGCGTGGTTGGCTGATCGGAGGTGGCGTTTGGGAGCGTAGAAGTTGATCCGGCTGTTGAGGTAGCTCGGGCCTTGGTCGTGTAGGGCTTTGTGTGCGTGGGTGAGGAGGCGGAAGGTGATTCTTTTGTTGACGGGGAGCCAGTGAAGGTCTCTCAGATGTCCGTTGATGTGGCTGGTTCGTGGGATGTCGAGGATGAGTCTGGCTGAGGCGTTCTGGATCCGCTGGAGTCTCTTCTGGAGCTTGGCGGTGGTACCGGCGTAGAGGGTGTTGCCGTAGTCCAGTCGGCTGGTGACGAGGGCCTGGGTGACGGTCTTCCTGGTCTCGGTGGGGATCCACCGGAAGATCTTCCGTAGCATGCGTAGGATGTTGAAGCACGCCGAGGAGACGTTGTTGACTTGCCTGGTCATGGAGAGGGAGGAGTCCAGGATGAAGCCCAGGTTGCGTGCATGGTCTGTCGGTTTGGGTGCGGTGCCCAGGGCGGGAGGCCACCAGGAGTCGTCCCAGGCGGAGGGGGAAGAGCCCAGGATGAGGACCTCCGTCTTGTCAGAGTTCAGTTTCAGGCGGCTGGTCGTCATCCACTCGGCTACCTCTTTCATCCCTTCGTGCAGGTTGGCTCTGGCGGAGGCGGGGTCGTTGGTCAGGGAGAGGATCAGCTGGGTGTCGTCGGCGTAGGAGATTATGCTGAGGTTGTGTTTGCGTACGATGGCCGCGAGGGGGCTCATGTAGACGTTGAAGAGGGTGGGGCTCAGAGATGATCCTTGAGGGACGCCGCAGATGACTTCGGAGGCCTCTGACTTGTACGGTGGTAGGCGGGCTCTCTGTGTTCTCCCGTCGAGGAAGGAGATGATCCATTCCAGCGCCTTGTCCTGGATTCCGATGTTGCTGAGGCGCTGTACTAGGGTGCGGTGGCAGACCGTGTCGAATGCCGCGGAGAGGTCTAGGAGGATGAGGGCCGCTGTTTCTCCATTGTCCATCAGGGCTCGGATGTCATCGGTGGCGGCGATGAGGACGGTCTCGGTGCTGTGATTGGCTCGGAAGCCGGACTGTGAGGGGTCGAGGGATCCGTTCGTCTCGAGGAAGGCGGCCATCTGCTTGTTGACGGTCTTCTCGATGACTTTGGCAGGAAACGGGAGGAGCGAGATGGGGCGGTAGTTCTTGAGTTCGGTGGGGTCCGCTGTTGGTTTCTTGAGTAGGGCGCTGAGTTCGGCGTGTTTCCAGCTCTCAGGGAAGGTGGCGGTGTCGAATGATGTGTTGATGATGTCTCGCAGTTGGGGTAACTATAACTTGAGCCGTTGCCACGCACTGCAAATTCCCCACATATTACATCACTCATGATATCTTTTATGATATCATTGATAATATCAGTGCAATTATTGATGAGAAAACTGTGCATGTCGGGGGTGCAAGTAATAGTTACTTTATGGCACAAGTTATAGTTACTTGAGATAACTGTAACTATAACTGCTGAATCGTGGAATTGATATTTTGCATATCACATTTCTTCACAGCTAGGACTACTGATGGCCCAGATCAGGTGATCTGAGGAACCTGTCGTCAGCACAACACTGGGGTATTAACATACCTTACTCTGCATTAGATATATAGTCAATGTATTCACCATTTGGCAGTGCTCCAACATTGAATTGAAAGAGTTCATTAACAAACTAAATGAGAATGATCTTAACTTACACTTCACAATTAACATTACCACACATCAGATGGAACAACTATATCTTAGCATTTCTGTCTTTGGTGACACTTTTCTCACAGGGTTGTTCAGAAAAGAGGCTGTGGGAAACAGTTTGTTGCATGCACGCAGCAGCCACCCTAAGAACATGATGGGAAGCATCCCTTATGAAAATTTGTTAAGGGCCAAGACGAACCACACCACAGAAGGGCAGTTCATTGCCCAACAGGCTGTTATGCTACAGCGATTTAGGGATCGAGCGTACTTAGATACAGTGCTTAAAGCTGCAGAGAGATGTGTAGAGGGAATTAGGAGAGAAGACCATTTATAATTCGAAGGTCCAAGAACAAGAAGAAGAGAATGTACTCACACTTATCACCACATACAGAAATCAGGCAGGGCAAGAACATTCTACAAAAAACTTGGCCTATTATAAAATATGACTCCGTTTTTGGGAGCAGTATTTCTGACTCACTTAAGATTAAAATCAGGGAAGTGACTGTGTTAGGGACAAACTTAGTTGGAATTATGTAACCAGAGGGTGACCAAAGGGGGATACATGGCTTTTATACTTGCCTCAAATGCAAAGCACGTAAATTCAGTAAAAATAGTTTTGAATACAAGGTCCAGTTTGGAGGTACAAGGACTATTTCCAAATATAATACCTACAATACTGAATATACTGCCTAGGTTTTGAAATGTCTATGTTATACATTTTGGCAGTACCTTCATCCACCTTAGAAGAGGGTATTAGAGCACATTTGTGCAATACAGAATGTTGATATGCATTAACCGTTTGTTACACATTTCAGAGATGCACACAAGAGTAATCGTAACTTGCTACTACTTTTTGGCATTGACTACATCCCTGTAACACAAAGAGGAGGCAATGGAGAACTGTGACTCGGAAGGTTGGAGAGATGATGCATTATGTTAGTATATTCTAAAGGTCCTATAGGATTAAATACTGAGGAGGACCTGAATATACATTTGGGACCAGGCTAACCTGTACATTTGCTAGATTCTAGAATGAATTTGAGACACATTTATACGGATATTCATACCTTTACACAGACTTTGTTTTTTGAGTCATGCATATTTTTTTGATTTACTGTCTTCTCTGCTTTTTTCTTGTTTTCTCTGATATTGGTACTCGTGATTTTTTAAAAACTTTTCTTAACAGGTATATTTTGTACAAAGGTCATCAAGCAAGAGAACACAAGAACAGCTTTTGAAGTTATGACATTTTATTCCCTGTTTTCTTCCATTTAGAACTGGCCAATGCCATATAGTGTATAATATGTAATCTACCTTTGTTATATTAGATACATCTACACCTATTTATGTGTGGCTATTGGGGCAATATTGAGGACATTCCTTTTGTAGCCCTTGGTTTTCTTTTTTATATTCAGAAACCCCGGATTTATTATTACGAGTATGAACTTAAGATAGTGTAACCTGCTCATTTTGACTTTATCTCTCTTAAATTTTCCATGATGCACATTGCCCACTGGAGTTTTACACATGATTTATTTGGATGGTAATAAGAATTTTGGGCTCAGTGCTAGTCTCTGGGAGAAATTGTGTTACTGGTTGAGGGGGTTGAATCCTTACTCAAGCAGTAACCACAGACCTTGTCAGGGTGAGGCACACGCAACCCCCAAATTAACCTGTACTCAATCCTCTGGTACCTTGGCACAGACCAGTCAGGCTTGACTTAGAGGCACTGTGTAAAGTATTTATGCAGCATTTTAAACAGTAATAAGGTGAAAACTCAACACAAAAATCCCACATCAATTAAAAAAATACAGTAAAATGTAATAAATATACCAAGACCAAAATGGCAAAAATCCAATTAGTAGAACAGGCGATATGCAATATTAAAGACTAAGGTGAAAATAGCATCAAAAGCCCAAAGCACCACTCACCGCTATCTGGTCGAGTGAGACCAGGAGAAAGCCAGAAGTTCAGACCTACCGCGATGGAGCACGGGTCAGATACAGGGAGCAGGTTCGTCCCGATGAAAAGTTACCTTCTCTGTCCAGTGCAAACAGTCCTGTTCTTGGTTGAGGGAGCCTGCGAGGTGCAGAGAAGCTTTGCAAGCCGTCGTTGTTGCAGCATGAAGAGCAGGATGGGTATGCGAACGGTTGTCATTGTAATGCAAAGATCCTGTTGTCGTGAGCGGTCGGGCAGGAGCTTTGTGATGGCGCTCCTTGAGAGTGGAGATACCATAGCGCAAAGAGTCGAGTTGACAGTAGTTTGCATTGGTGGGCAGTGCGAGTGACAAGGTTTTGGTAACAATGGGCTCGTTTGCAGTCGTGAAGAGCCCAAAAACTTGAATGTAGTTCCATTGAAGCCACACAAATGGTCCTGGACCTGATGATGAGCTTACTCCAGCTGGATCTGAGTCCTGCTTTAGGTGCTTAGGAACCTGCTATGTCCCTGTGGCTCTGACTAGGAGGCCAGCACTCTAGGATTCCTGGGTTCAGGTGAAGGTCCAATACCTCTTACTTAGGCAGGAGGGCAGGAGGGTAACAGGGCAGCAATCCAGCAAGGCATTAGTCCAGCACAGCAGCAGCCAGTAGAGTGGCATTCTTTCCATCAGCACAGCAGATCTTCTTCCTGGCAGCCTCCACAGGTCCAAAGGTGTCCTGAAAAGTTGGTTTCAGAGGTCCAATGTTCATACAAGGGACCTCCTTTGATGTGGTGGACATTACTAGAGGTTTCTTTTGAAGTGCAAAGATTTCCTGTCTCCCCTGCCCTGTCCCCGGACTAACTACAGGCAGTCATTTTTGTGAAGGAAGGACACAGACTATTCAAGTGTAAGTAGGGCTGTGCTCATATCTCTCTCCCATTCTGGTAGTGATGGTCCATCTAGGTACACCTAAGCTATCTATTGAGTGTGGCTGTCTAGGGCAGAGCTTTCCAAACTCTGTGTTGCGACACAGTACTGTGTCGCCCGCCACGTGTGGGTGTGTCGCGCGACAATGAGATGTGGCCTATTCATCAAGCAGGACAGTACTGCGCCTGTTAGTGATGCAGTACCTGTTCCTGCGGAGGGCGGAAAGGAGGAGCATCACGCTGCTGTTCTCCCGCGGGCCTGGTGGTGAGTAATATAATGCGGCATGAAGGTGGTAGAACATTAGGGGATAGTATTAATGCACAGCCTCGCTTCGCCATTTTAGCCTTGCTTTTGCCCTACCAGTAAACTATGAATAGAGCATTGTATTGATTGTCATTCATATGATGCAAGACGTTCGTGAAGTGTTCAGTTAGCGCAGGATTCCCCAGAAACCAGCATCACTTAGGTTTGAAACATGGCAGATTTATGCTGCATGTTACGTTTTATTGCTGTGAATTGTCCTTGTTTTTGTGTCATTTCTTGGGAGATCTGAGCTCAAACTCGAGGTTATACAGAACTGCGCAGATGAGGCTGCGCTCAAATTTTGAACTTCAGGGAAACATTTTGAGTTTAATCTTGAACAGCAATAATGAAACGACATCCGCAGTAGAGTTGTATGTGCATAGGTGGTAAAAGAATTAGGAAAAATAAAATCAGTAGGCGTCCCATATATGGCCAAAACGAAAGTGGTCAGGAGCACTGCATTGTCCATTATGACTCGTTCATGTTGACCGTGGAATGTTAAGGAACATGCTAAAAAAAATATGTGGCCAATTCATCTTTATTGGGTCCAAGTCAACCAGCCAAGCAACTAGGCAATACGAAACACATCCCATTATGTATAATAAAGTGATATAGTGTTCAAGAGAGATGAAACCATTACACTCCAGAAACACATGCAATCACTATATGGATTGCATACTAAGTGGGACGCATCTGGTAACTTCTTGCAAGAAGTTTGGCTTTGTTCCATAGATGGCATTAGAACAAATCATATATTTTTAAAAATAGCAATGAAAAGTTTTTATGAGATATTTTGCATCCTCATACATTTAATTATTTACTATTTCTATGACTTATGTATTTGTCCTTATCTGTTATATGCAGTTAATTTAACCTCCGGTTTGCTAGGAAAACTGAATTACTGTGTCACAAAATGATGCACGTCTAAAAAGTGTGTCACCAACATGAAAAGTTTGGAAACCCCTGGTCTAGGGGAAATACACAGAACCCAACTGTCGGCTACACCCAGCCATGATATCCAGAAACAGACTGCAGGCAGTAAATGGTTGAGGCAGGAAAATGCCAACTTTCTAAAAACGAAATTTTCAAAATTGTATTTTAAAATCTGACTTTATCATAGGAGAGGATTATTCATTACAGTTCAAAAGACACCAAACATGAACTGTTAATCTGTCCTCATTTGGAAGGTACAGCTTATTAAATATACTACAGTAACTCCAATGTTATCCTATGGGTGAGGCAGGCCTTTCAGTATTGTAAAACAAATGTAAGAGGTTTTCACAAGGACATGTAAAACTTAAAAGTACATATCCAACTTTTTAAATACACTGCAGTCTGCCCTCAGGGCTATCCAGGGCCGACCCCTGGGGTGACTAATTTGCATTAGAATGGAAGGTTTGGTTCTGGCAAAAGGTTTCTCTTGCTAGGTGGAAATGGCAGCTTAAAACTGTACAGACAGGCTGCAAAAGCAGACCTGAGGCATGATTAAAGGGCTTCTTGAGCGGGTGGCACAATCAGTGCTGCAGGCCCACTAGTACCATTTAATTTACAGGCTCTGGGCACAATTAGTGTCACTTTACTAAGGACTTACACGTGAATTAAATATGCAAATTTGGTATAAACCAATTCTACCAAGTTTGAAGGTGATAGCACAAGCACTTTAGCACTCGTTAGCAGCGGTAAAGTCTGCAGAGTCCTGAGACCAGCAAAAAGGAAATCAGCAAAAAAGGAGCATTGAAGACAAAAGGTTAGGGAGAAAACCACGCCAAGGATGCCAGATCTGACAATCTCCACTTATACTTAAGGGCCAAATGGTTCCTCTTCATCCCTCATTACCGCATCACACTGCAGACTTGGTATGATCGGGCGGACAGATGGACATGGGAGCACGCTAAAACTACATGATGCTTTATCATGTTGCAAATCTCACTACAGAGTAATCCCAGAAGGGACATGAGAGAAGCTAATTAGAAAGGCCAAGAAAAGAGGATCAAGTGGACAGGGAAGGTGGGCAAAAAGTTCCTTCTTTCACTCAATAATTTTCTGTGAATGCACGCTCGAGTGCCAAGACCCGTCCTGCTTTCAGCAGAAGCTGTCGCTCCACACGCTGCTCCCAGCCTCCTCACCTGGTATCGTAGACTGCTGAGTGCCTATCTCGCCTACGGCTTAAACCTGCATAATTATTTAACCTAGTTCGTAGCGCTAGATTGCCCAGCCTGCTTTGCATTATTTATAATATCAGCTGAGGTTTAATTAGATTGTAGCGCTCGACTGCCAAGGTGCGCTTGTCCGACATTAGAACTTGTGCTGTGCTGCCTGCAGTTGTATTTGTGCCTGATTGTGCCTAAGCCTCCGCCATTTGCATCGCGCTATTTAGGATTGTGCCCCAGTCTTGTTGCCATTTTGTTGTTGTTGTTCGGCCTCCTTGCCCTGATCTCCACCCCGCTCCCACCTCCCAGCTGACCCTCCCTCCCACTGATACTGATCTCCCCGCTCTGCCGTACTAGCGCTGTGACCGTCCTGCTTTCAGCAGAAGCGGTCGCTCCACATGCTGCTCCCAGCCTCCTCACCTGGTATCGTAGACTGCTGAGTGCCTATCTCGCCTACGGCTTAAACCTGCATAATTATTTAACCTAGTTCGTAGCGCTAGATTGCCCCGCCTGCTTCGCATTATTTATAATATCAGCTGAGGTTTAATTAGATCATAGCGCTCGACTGCCAAGGTGCGCTTGTCCGACATTAGAACTTGTGCTGTGCTGCCTGCAGTTGTATTTGTGCCTGATTGTGCCTGCGCCTCCACCATTTGCATCGCGCTATTTAGGATTGTGCCCCAGTCGTGTTGCCATTTTGTTGTTGTTGTTCGGCCTCCTTGCCCTGATCTCCACCCCGCTCCCGCCTCCCAGCTGACCCTCCCTCGCTCCTCCCCTTCACTATCCACGTATGACAGACGCATTTGCGCACAGCGTTCACGCGCTGCGGTCGCGCCCCATGCGCGCCGAAGGTGCGCCAAAGGTAAGCCTGTCTACGCCCGTCCGCGCCTGGACCGCGCCCAGCGCCAGACCCCCTGGTCCTCGCAATACCCACTCCACTCGCTTAACGTATGATGCCGCTACTCTCCTTGCCCTCAACCCCGGACGCTCTCTACAATGCTACGTAGCTACCCCGAAACACACCCACGGACCATTCGCCTGCCACGCCTGCAAGTCCGCCTGCATCAGCACCCACACCAAATCCTCCTCTTCCAAACACAGCTCCGACTCTAACCACCTGAAGTGCATCCTGCTGAACACCCGCTCGGTCCACAGACACGCCACTGAACTCTGGGACCTACTCGACACTGCATCGCCGGACGTCGCCTTCCTTACAGACCCCTGGATGAACGCCTCATCAGCGCCCAACATCGCCATAGCCATCCCGGACGCTTACCTGAAAAGACCGCACTAACCAAACAGGAGGAGCCATCGCCATCGTCCATAAAAACACCATCCGAATCACGACCAGCTCCGCCGATAACCTCATTACCGCCGAACCCCTTCACTTCCAAATCCACACCGACCCCAGGACCACACTTAGAGGCACCCTCATCTACAGATCACCAGGATCCCGCACACAATTCAACGAAGACATCACTGATTTCATCAGCCCACATGCCCTCTCCTCCGAGAACTACATTCTACTGGGAGACCTCAACTTCCACCTGGAAAAGAACAACGGCAGCAACACTACCACACTCCTGGACAACCTGAACAATCTCGGACTGAAACAACTAGTCAACACTCCCACCCACCTTGCCGGACACACTCTCGACCCCATCTTCACCTCCAGGAAACACATCTTCTTCGATCACAACACAGATCTCCACTGGACGGACCACAGCTGCGTTCACTTCAGCTACAAAAAGACCCCGACCCACAACCCCCCACAACCGATTCCTCAAAAAAACTGGAACAAAATCACCACCGGCCAACTCCTCACCTCGCTCAACCAAAACCCCCCCGCCACATCATCGGACCCAAACCAAGCCGCCACCAAACTCACACAATGGATCACCCACAGCGCTAATGAATTAGCACCCCTGAAAAACCACCAGATCAAACAAGGTAGCAGAAAAGCCCCCTGGTTCAACGACGACCTTAAGAAATCCAAGAAGTTATGCCGTACCCTCGAGAAAACCAGGAGAAAAAACCGAACCACTACCAACCTGACCACCTTCAAGGACGCCACCCGCAAACACCACCAATTGATCCGATCCACCAAAAAATCAGCATTCAAGGATCGACTCGACGACAATGCCCACAACAGCAAGGAACTATTCAACATCGTCAAAGAATTCACCAACCCCACCGCCGTCACCAATGACATCACCCCCTCCCAAGACCTCTGCGACTCTCTATCCTCTTTCTTCCACAACAAAATCGCTGACATTCATAACAGCTTTGAAAATCTACCCGAAGAACAGCCCACTCCACCCACCTCCGAACTAAAACAGCACTCTCACAACCTTTGCACCTGGAACCCAATCACTACTGAAGACACCATCCGTCTGATGAACTCCATCCACTCAGGCTCACCCACTGACCCATGCCCCTACCACATCTTCAACAAGGCAGACTCCATCATCGCACCCCATCTCCGCAATGTCATCAACTGCTCCTTCAACTCCGCTACCTTCCCAAATAGCTGGAAACAGCCGAACTCAGCGCCCTCCTGATGAAACCCAGAGCGGACCCCTCGGAACTTAAAAACTACCGCCCCATCTCACTCCTCCCCTTCCCGGCCAAAGTCATCGAGAAAGCCGTCAATAGTCAGCTCGTTTCCTTCCTTGAATCCAACAATTCACTCGACCCCTCACAGTCTGGCTTTTGAGCCAAACACAGCACCAAAACTGCCCTCATTGCTGCTACAGACGACATCCGAACGCTACTGGACAACGGAGAAACAGTTGCCCTCATCCTACTTGACCTCTCCGCCGCCTTCGACGCAGTCTGTCATAACACCCTCATATAACGCCTCAGCAACGTCGGAATACAAGGCAAAGCGTTGGACTGGATAATCTCGTTCCTCACCGGAAGAACACAGAAAGTCCGCCTCCCCCCATTCAAATCAGAGGCCACCAAAGTCATCTGCGGCATACCACAAGGATCATCACTCAGTCCCACCCTCTTCAACGTGTACATGAGTCCCCTCGCAACCATCGCGCGTCAACACAACCTCAACATCATCTCCTACACTGACGACACCCAGCTAATCCTCTCCCTCACCAAAGACCCCAACACCGCCAAAACCAATCTACACGAAGGAATGAAAAAAGTAGCCGAATGGATGAAGAACAGCCGCTTAAAACTAAACTCGGACAAAACGGAAGTCCTCATCTTAGGATCATCCCCCTCTGCATGGGACGACTCATGGTGGCCACCGGCTCTGGGCACAGCACCCATACCCACAGATCACGCACGGAACCTGGGCTTCATCCTAGACTCCTCCCTCTCGATGACCAGACAAGTCAACGCCGTCTCAACATCATGCTTCAACATCCTACGCATGCTCAAAAAAATATTCCGCTGGATCCCTACCGAAACAAGAAAGACAGTCACCCACTCACTAGTCACTAGCCGACTAGATTATGGAAGCACCCTTTACGCCGGAACCACAGCCAAACTACAGAAAAAACTCCAACGCATCCAAAACGCCTCAGCCAGACTCATACTGGACATCCCCCGTCAAGATCACATTTCCGGTCACCTGAAAGATCTCTACTGGCTTCCCGTCAACAAGAGAATAACGTTCCGTCTTCTCACCCACGCACACAAAGCCCTCTACGACCTAGGACCCGAATGCCTCAACAAACGACTGTCCTTCTACACACCCACCTGCCAACTACGGTCATCCAATCAAGCCCTCGCCGCTATTCCGCGCATCAATAGATCCACCATGGGAGGAAGATCCTTCTCCTACTTAGCGGCCAGGACCTGGAATTCTCTCCCCACTCACCTCCGCCTTACTCAGAACCACCTCTCCTTCAGAAAACAGCTAAAAATCTGGCTATTCGATAAGTAATGCACTCACCCTCCCCAAGCGCCTTGAGACCCTCTGGGTGAGTAGTGCGCTATACAAATTACTGAACTTGAACTTGAACTTGAAGACCCCTGGCTTAAAGCAAACGCTGACAGTTGATGTGGCTTTTATCTTATTATGTTATGGTGCAATAGTGTAGAAGACAACAGGATGGAAATCTCATGGACAAGAAGTGTACCATATGTCTCCCGTCAATCCAGTAGACTGAGCAGTATGGTGGGTCAAATGCGCGTGCACACACATCCCACACTGACCCATCCACATACACACTCACTCACACCCATCTATTAATAAGCGTGCACACATACACCCATTACTCAAAAGCATGTACACATGTACACACCCATTAACAGCACACATACACAAATATACATGTATTTATACATGCACATCAGATGGCAGTAGTTCCTCGGGGCTTCAGGTAGTGAGCTGCCAGAAGGTCCTGCAGCCTCCTCTCCTTGGCTAACCTTGTCCTCGTTCAACCAGTAATGGGAGGACCCTCTCTCACTCGTCACAGAGTGGGATGGGGTCAGTGAGACCTGGTGACCCCACCAGCAGCATGTCACTGATAGACAGTCGGCCCTGGGCACTACAGGTCTTGAACTCAAGCACCCAAGTTGGAGTCTATCGGTGGCGCAATCTCGCATCATGAGAGGGAGGACTTTGCGGTGCCTTGCTGGGCGGAGAAGATCACACCCACAAAGCTGTGAAAACCTCAGCCCGGCAAAGTTCAGGTAGGTAGCCACGCGCCTGCGTATTTAGCTCATGTACAGTGCCTGGCTGCCTGACCCAACCACGGAGAGCGTGTGTCAGGATGGCCTTTGCTCAGCTTGACAGACATTCTGCATGAATGGGAAAAAAAAACCTTAACGATGGGTGTGTCTGTGGTAATATTACTGAAATCCGCCATATTTAAATCCCAGCGTGCAAAATTGTATTAACAACTTGTGGTAACATTGGATAAAGGCAGCAGAAGACATTTGTGTTAATTACCATAACGGGTGTGGGTTATTCCCTACACTTCTTGACAATTTTAACAAAATATAATGACATGGAACCGCAAAAATGTCTAGGCTACCTGACAATTTGACATCTCTCCCCATTACCAGCACTTTAATGATGAACCGCTGAATTATTTTTGCCTCTTCCTCATCTACCACAAAGAAGTACTGGGCAAAAAAAGTATCAGAAAAAAGACAGGGGTTTATTATAACATCTGCGTTTTTTGCAGAAATCTCCTTCTAAAAGTTCCCAAAATAGGCAATATATATTAGATGGGGCTTAAAAGTAAGGAAGACAGATTTCAAATATTTATGTTAATCAATGGAGGCGAAGCATGCTTTGATATTAAAATGCTGTTATATTTCCTCAACTGTAATTGGACAGCAATAATAAAAATAATCGGATCTTCGGGGTATAAATTGCATTTTTTGTGCTGCTGTCTTGGATTACGCTTAGCCTGCCTCATTATTGTCAAGATTAACACAATATGCATTATTAGAATATATTTTTATTTTATAAATAAACGCTGACGCGAGCACAGCGAGGCCTGTCTCCACAGATCTCAGCGACTGTTAATAAATTCCCGAATCTATGCATTTTGCCAATTTGCCACAATGGGACCTGTGTCACACCAGATAATAAGCGTCTGCGACCGCAAAGGAAGTGGCATTATGCGGCATGACACGTGCCTCGGCGTGTCTTTTTGTGATCATAATGTAGCCTGGAGCTAAGATTCAAATAACAGGACAAATATTTCCCTATGTTTTTAATCTTTCTTTTTTTTATTTGTATATGCCTTTCCCCAGGGGAAAAAAAACCTCACTAACAAACACTAAATAAAGAGAAGCTCTGGAGAAATAATGCAATATGTATTCATTTATAAGGCATGTGGAAGCGAGAACCATAATCTCAGATGCTGTGAAATATGAAATGTAAACCTCTGCACATAATGATAGAAGCTTCTAGTGCACAAAACATTGGAGAGTTTGTGAATTGAATAATTTGATACTTTTATAGTAAAAGTGTTGCTTTTGCTCGGTTATAGTAATCTAGTAATTGAGGATTTTAAGAAGTCGATGTGAGACCCCTCTCTGGAGGATGCTTGTTTCAGCATCAGAACAGGGGACAGTGTTTGTGGTATTGTGTAAGACTTGATGCTGTTAACCCGTTTGCTGCTTCTGTCCGCCAACGGCCATCGCGAGCACTACCTCAGTAGTGCTGTGCACGCTAATTGGCCGACGCAGCCCCGCCCGCATAATAGAACATTCCGCTCCAGCGCGGAATGTTCAAAGCAGCAAACGGGTTAAGGCGAAGAAGGGGTTGCAGGAGCACGTCCAAGTACTGTGATGGATACTACTTACCTATTACTAGTTCACCAGCAGTTAACTTATCTGTCTGGCTAGGGGTAGAGGTCATGTCTCACCTGAACACCCTTAATCCCAACTCTAGCCATGATATCTCTGTGGCTCAGCCCACAAGACCTTCTTTTTACAGGACCAGAGAGCAGCCGGACATGGGACCAGGTACTTGACTAGCACGGGCAGCACATTCCTCTTTGGAACCAGCTTGCGAGTCAGCTTATGCCACACCATGGTTGGGCTTCGCAGCCCGTCTGTCCCGTAAGAGTCAGCAGTTCATGGGTAACTCTCCGAAGGTCTGCATCAGCTGCCTCGCCAGCTCACAAGGCAGTAACTTACCACCAAAGCCAGTCGGCATGAAGGATAAGGGAAATATGAGGTGGGAGTGAACATGCCTTGTGTGCTTGCAGTCAGTGGCGGCTCCTCTGCTATGGTGGAGGAGCATTGCCCCACTGAAAATTAAAATGATAATAAAACCATTTTATTATGATTTTATTTTTCTCACCTTATTGCAAGCTGAGCCGAGATTAGGGACCATGCTGATGAGCATCAAGTCAGCAGTAGAGAGGAGTGGTAGACTCTTTTAAGTGTACGTGTCAGTTTGGCCAGTAGTCTTAGGCATTTGAACGTATCTTTCTCAAACCCAGGTTGGAGAAAAGCTGCAGGCTCCCTGTGCCTGAGCAAGCGTTAAACCAACCTACTCAGGCCAATACAGGCACTGCTCTCATACTAGGCATAGCATGAGAGCAGTATTTGGATTGGGAGGAGAACCTGTGCAGTGAAGCCCATCCCCTTCCAGGACGAGATGCAGGGCCGGACTGGCCATAGCGGCACCCAACATTTCCCCGGTGCGCCGTCAGGGTGGGGGCTGGTTTGGGCACCTGGGGGGCTGTTTTTGTTACCGGGGGCCGGCAATATCAGCCCCTGTAACAAAATCGGCCGAAATCGGCCAATGTAAACAGCTCGGCCAAGGGGGGCTGGCCGAGCAGTTTGCCAGGACCGGTTATGGTTCCCAGTCCGGCCCTGACGAGAGGAGCAAAAAGGAAGCCAGCAGCAAGTCAAGTCAAGTCAAGATTTGTATAGCGCACTACTCACCCAGAGGGTCTCAAGGCGCTTGAGGGGGGTGTTCGCTACTTATCAAATAGCCAGGTTTTGAGTTGTTTTCTGAAGGAGAGGTGGTTCTGTGTAAGACGGAGGTGGGTGGGGAGAGAGTTCCAGGTCTTGGCCGCTAAGTAGGAGAAAGATCTTCCTCCCATGGTAGTTCTTCGGATGTGTGGAATTGCGGCGAGGGCTAGATTGGACGATCGAAGTTGGCGGGTGGGGGTGTAAAAGGTCAGGAGCGTGTTGAGGTATTTGGGTCCTAGGTCGTAGAGAGCTTTGTGTGCGTGGGTGAGGAGACGGAATGTTATACTCTTGTTTACGGGGAGCCAGTGGAGGTCTCTCAGGTGATCGGATATGTGATTGTGGCGGGGTATGTCTAGGATGAGTCGGGCGGAGGCGTTCTGAATTCGTTGGAGTTTTTTCTGTAATTTGGCTGTGGTTCCGGTGTAGAGGGTGTTTCCGTAGTCCAGTCGGCTTGTGACAAGTGCTTGGGTGACTGTCTTTCTTGTTTCGGTGGGGATCCAGCGTATGCTCTTTCTGAGCATACCTAGAATGTTAAAGCATGATGATGAGACGGCATTGACTTGTCTGGTCATTGAGAGGGAGGAGTCTAGGATGAATCCCAGGTTGCGAGCATGGTCCGTTGGTTTGGGTGCGCTGCCCAGTGCCGGTGGCCACCATGAGTCGTCCCATGCGGAGGGGGATGATCCTAGGATGAGGACTTCTGTCTTGTCAGAATTCAGTTTTAAGCGGCTGTTCTTCATCCATTCGGCTACGTCTTTCATCCCTTCGTGTAGGTTGGTTTTGGGGGTGTTTGGGTCTTTGGTGAGGGAGAGGATCAGATGTGTGTCGTCAGCGTAGGAGATGATGTTGAGGTTGTGCAGGCGTGCGATGGGTGCGACGGGACTCATGTAGACGTTGAAGAGGGTGGGGCTGAGCGAAGATCCTTGTGGAACGCCGCATATGAGTTCGGAGGCCTCTGATCTGAAAGGGGGAGGCGGACTCTCTGGGTTCTTCCGGTGAGGAAAGAGATGATCCAATCCAATGCTTTTCCTTGTATTCTGGCGTTGCTGAGGCGTTGTACTAGGGTGCTATGACAGACCGTGTCAAACGCTGCGGATAGGTCCAGGAGGATGAGGGCAGCTGTTTCCCCGTTGTCTAATAGTGTTCGGATGTCGTCTGTGGCTGCGATGAGGGCGGTCTCGGTGCTGTGTTTGGCTCGGAATCCGGACTGTGAGGGGTCAAGGGAGCCGTTGGACTCGAGGAAGGCGGCGAGCTGACTGTTGACGGCCTTCTCTATGACTTTGGCAGTGAAAGGGAGGAGTGAGATGGGGCGGTAGTTCTTAAGTTCAGTGGGGTCTGCTGTAGGTTTCTTCAGGAGGGCACTAAGTTCAGCATGTTTCCAGCTTTCCGGGAAGGTAGCGGTGTTGAGGGAGCAGTTGATGATATCTCGGAGATGGGGTGCTATGATGGAGTCGGCCTTGTTGAAGATGTGGTGGGGGCATGGGTCAGTTGGTGATCCGGAGTGAATGGAGTTCATCAGGCGGATAGTGTCTTTTGTGCTGATCGGGTTCCAGGCACAAAGGGTGGTGGTGGGGGGCTGTAGTTCAGTGGTAAGGGGGGTGGTCTGGACGCCGAAGCTGTTATGTATGTCAGCGATTTTGCTGTGGAAGAATGAGGCTAGAGAGTCGCAGAGGTCTTGAGAGGGAGTGATGTCGTTGGAGACGGCGCTGGGATTGGTAAACTCTTTGACGATGCTGAAGAGTTCCTTACTGTTGTGGGCGTTGTTGTCGATTCGATCCTTGAATGCTGATTTCTTGCATGATCGGATCAGCTGGTGATGTTTGCGGGTGGCGTTCTTGAGGGCGGACATGTTGTCTGTGGTTGGGCTTTTTCGCCAGGTTTTCTTGAGGGTGCGGCGGTTCTTTTTGGAGTTTTTGAGGTCGTCATTGAACCAGGAGGCTTTTTTGCTACCTTTGTTGTTGTGATGGTTTTTCAGGCGTGCTAATTCGTCAGCGGAGTGGGTGATCCATTGTGCGAGACTGATGGATGCTTGATTTGGGTCCGATGATTTGGCGGGATAGTTTTTGTTTAGAGATGTGGTGAGCTGGTCGGTGGTAATTTTGTTCCAGTTTCTGCGGGGGACTTGTTGTGAGTGGTGGTGGGTCATGGTCTTTCTAAAGTTGAAGTGGACGCAGCTGTGGTCTGTCCAGTGGAGTCCTGTGGCGTGATTGAAGGAAACGTGCTTGCTGGAGGAGAAGATTGGGTCGAGCGTGTGTCCAGCGTAGTGGGTGGGGAGGTTTACCAGTTGTTTGAGTCCGAGATTAGCGAGGTTGTCCAGAAGGGTGGTGGGGTTGCTGTCGTTGTTCTTCTCCAGGGGGAAGTTGAGGTCCCCTAGAAGAATGTAGTCCTCGGAGGGGAGGGCGTGTGGACTGATAAAGTCGGTGATGTCTTCGCTGAATTGTGTGCGGGGTCCTGGTGGTCTGTATATGAGAGTGCCTCTAAGTGTGGTCTTGGGGTCGGTGTGTATCTGGAAGTGAAGGTGTTCGGCGACTGTGAGGGTGTCGTCGGAGCTGGTCGTGATGCGGATGGTGTTCTTGTGGACGATGGCGATGCCTCCTCCTGTTTGGTTGATGCGGTCCTTTCGGATCATCTTGTATCCGTTCGGGATGGCTATGGCGATGTCGGGAGCTGATGAGGCGTTCATCCAGGTTTCTGTAAGAAAGGCGACGTCCGGCGTTGTGGTGTCTAGTAGGTTCCATAGTTCAATGGCGTGTTTGTGGACCGAGCGTGTGTTGAGCAGGATGCACTTTAGGTGGTTGTTGTTAGGGCTCTGTTTGGTGGTAGTGGTAGCATTGTGGGTCCTGATGCAGCGGAACTTGCAGGATTGGCAGGTGAAGGGTCCATGGGTGCGTCCTGGGGCGGCTTGGTGGCAGTCAGGGAGTCGGCCGGTGTTAAGAGCAGAGAGGGTTGCGGTGTCGTATGTTAGGCGGGTGGGGTGGATTTTGCGGGGGCCAGGGGGTCTTGCGCTGGGCGCAGTCCAGGTGCGGTCCAGGCGCGGACGGGCGTAGACGGGCTTACCTTTGGTGCGCCCGCTGCGCGTGAATGCTGCGCGTAAGTGGCTCTGTCATAAGTAGAGAGTGGAGGGGGTGGAGCGAGGGAGGAAGCTGCTGGGAGGCGGGAGCGGGGTGAAGAGTGGGGAGGGGATCTATAGAAGGTGCTGTAGGGAGCGGGGGTGGGGCCACGGGGGATCAGCGGCTGGGAGTGGGGAGGAGAGTGGGCTGGAAACAAACAAAATGGCAGCAAACAACAACAACAAGGTGAAGCAGGGTGAGATCGGGCCACAGACACTGAATCAGGCAGCACAAATGTAGAGCAGTGGCTGGCGCTCTAATTAATAATAGCAGCAAATGCACAGGCAGCAAATACGATGGCAGCAAATACGATACCAGCACACATGTAAAGCACAGGCTGGCACCCCTAATTAATAATGGCAGCAAATGCGCCCAGCAGCCAATACGCTATGTACACAGATTAAAAGCCCAATCCCCCAAACCTCCCTTTGCCCTACCACTTTACTACTGCATCACCTGCCTCGGCTACTGGCAAGTGTGTTCCGCTATCTATGGTTTCAGATTGCCACTTAAATAATTACCCAAAGGAAAGAAGAGATGATCTCAGAGGCAGGCATAGTACATAGGGCTGTACCTCTGAAATGGTAGAGGCCCACTCCGGGGTATATGGGCCCAATACCAGGTACCAGGCACTTCGAATCTATAAGTCATGCATTGACATAAGGCCACTGCTTGGTGCCAGACTATTATTCACTCCACGCATAGTTCTGCTTAAATACAAATGGGAGAATTACACAGAAACTGAAAGAAGTACCAAAGTGATGAGGCTCGTCTATATCTTTCAAATAAAGATGGATGGGTCTTTCCCAGTCCCAGTCTTTAGGGTCCTACTAATCTGGCATTTATAATGTCCTTAGTGGTTAGAAGATTGGCAGATGCTTTGAAAATGTGCTTGTATCACTGTGATGAGTCTCCCTCTAGGTCATCAAGGCCAGGGCCCTAGATTCCTAAAGCCCCCTCTAATCCACAGATTTGGAAATATTTCCTGAAATAAAGCATGTGGAAGAGAATTAGCTTCTTTTGAATCCATCTATTAGGAAATACGCTTACACTCGCTGTACTAACCCTTATTTATTCATTTAAATATTGTAATAACCTTTATTTGCTTTTATAAACAAAGACACTAGATTGGTGAATGATATACAAAGAATAACACATGGTTGATACATAGGACGCTTTAGGGGTTGACGTGCCGGATCTCATCTGTGCTGTTTCTGCGTCTTCCAAGAGAATACATGTTTTCCCAAACTTTGAAGTTTGCTTGTTTACTTTTTATGTGTGTTTGTATTTGAGGTTCACTGCTTCCTTTCCTACTACTAAAGCACTATTAGTTTTCAGCTACCAGAAATGATTACTCTTATGGGAGACAACGTTTGAATGATATACTAAATTGTACTGGACTGGGTAAACATCTTAGTCTGGATAGACATTTTTTGTGATAAAATGGCAAACCTTGCTCATATTAACTTATTCTTTGTTACTGTCAAGTGACATACACACAGTGAAAAGACAGAAGGAGCAAGATTGTATCCTTGGGTGAAACTGGGACATCACATGACTGCAAGAGCCACATGTAGATTTAACACACTGTGACAATTATCTAATATATTTGTATGTCCACATTACGATTTGGGGCACTATTTACTAAATATTTACTATATTTTCACCCACAGTAGACAATAGGATGTTCTGTTCTGGGAAAATATCATAAAATATTTATGTTTGCAATAGTGAAAAACATCCCTTTTTTGGTTCAGTTGTTAACTTGAACTTTGGTCAACTACACTGTAGAACATTTGATGCATATTTTACACCCACAAGAACACCATGTCCCATCAAAACTAGTATAACCATAACAGCATAATTGACTAATACATGCAATTACATTTCTCCACATCAAGGTAAATCTTTGGCTTCTCACATCTAGATCAGTTTATTCTTTTTTTTATATAAAAAAGGAACTTAATTGCACTCTGTAAGAATTGTACTGTACACCCATCTTCTCTTAAACATGAACCTATTTCTTCATCTGATTAACTTTTCTGTTTATATTCCTACAATCAAATGTTTCTAAGATTACTAACCACAGAGGGTAGATAAATAATTTGTGCTATTTTCCAAAGGTAATAGTGTTACATCGCGGGTTGCTTTGTGGCCTGCACCCTGCCCGGCGGCTTCACTCCGATCCCTCTATATCAAGCGGGTGCATGCTTCTCTTACCTGCAGTACTGCCGGCAGGCAGCCATCGCACAAGTCTACGTCACTTCCTCACAGTGCCTGGCCCACCGGTGTGGCCTCTGGAGGTCCTCTCTTTGGGGGCCACAATGGTGTAAACCATAGTCTTTCTTCTCCTTCCTTCTCATTTCCAGAATTCCTGGGAAGGAACTCTGTTATAATCTTCACAAAGCATCATGGAGACTGTTACCTTTGTCCCTCACATCTTTCCACCAATCCAAGATGGCACCAGTAGTTTGCTGATGCGACTTCCTGTTCAGAAAGTATATAAGACGTGGGTTTCTCCTTTTCCCTTACATTGCAACACTTCTCGCTGTGTTTCTGCTCTCCTGTTTTTCTTCGCTCCTGCTCATATTTTTCCTCACTCCAGTTGGTTCTTCGTTCCTGTTGGTGCCTACTTATCAGCTAGTTCCCTGCTCCTGACTGGTTCTTCTCTCTGTTGGTGTCTTCCCTCTCACCTGGGTTCCTGGTGGAACTCCTTTGTCCTATTCTTGTTCACTGGGCTCTGGATTACAAACTCAGGGGCATATTTACAAAAAAGTGCTTGAGCGTGTGTTATGCCAAGTTTGGCAACGCCGTGCTCCAACATTTTTTAAATGCAGGGATGCACCAAGTTTATAAAAATAGGGTGCATCCCTGCGTTTCCCCTAGCACATGCTAAAAAAGCTGCCTGGCACCAGCACAGTCACCCTTGCGCCATGTCGCAAGGGTGCCTGCACTGCAGGGGCAATTGTTTATGTCAGGAAAGGAACTTTCCTGCACATAAACAATCATTCATGGTGATTTGCTCTTTCTAAGTGTGCTGCAGAATGCAGCACACATAGAAAGACAAAATACAAGGAGAAATTAATAATTTCTTCTTTTATCGCTGTCCTAAGACCATGTATAACCCAGCCTTAGTTTTTGGTGCTGCCCCAGCCTTGTAAATCTGAGGCAGAGTCAAAACGCAGTGGATGTTGCGGTGGAACACCCACAGCAACACCCATTGCACTCCCCTTTGCCGCAGTGGACTGCGGCAGCAAAAGTCATATATACAAGGTGGCGTTAAGTGGCTTAGTGCTAACTTGCAAATATGTGAAATACAGCAATGCCACTGGAGTGTCAGAAAAAGTGACGTTCGGGTGGCATTAGGGGCTTGTAAATATGCCCCTCAGTCTTTGTAATCCGGTGCCTTACTGTCTTCTCTAGAGATGTATTCCCTTTGGGGTTATTTCTATTGGGGCTCCTTCTGGAAGGCATCATCTGCTTAGGCGTTAAATGTGTCGGTGGCATCTTGGCTACCAGAAGAGGTCACCCATATATGTGGCAGACAAGAACAGTTAAGAATTGTACTATAAGATCATCATGCCATCCATGGTCTCATATCACAAGCTCCTTACCTGTGAATAGATCTGAATGAAACAGTGCAATTGATGACAACAAAGTAGGAGATATGCTGGTCAATGTCAGTCGGGATGCTGTTAAAACAGACTTTCAATAGAGGTGCCTGATTCTAAACAAATATCCCTCAAATGCTAAACTATGGTATACATAAACATGAAAGAAAGACTAGAAACAAAAGAAGGACAGGCCTACAAATGGATATGCTTCCTACGTCATTATAAATGCTCAACAATGGAATGCATGGGGGAGTGGGGTACTCTCGCCTGATAGAACCACAAAAGCACAGTTGATATCATGAAGCCGAAGGGCTTGGATGAAAGTGCACGCCAATTGCCTATCATCGCTTCCATTTCATCATCTTCAAACCAGTGCCAAATCCCTAGACTGACCACTGGTGTCAACTCTTCAGACTGCCAACTAGTGGCACCTTCTGATATGTTCCTGACCATGGTAACAGTGCCTATTTTTCATAATGTTTACCAGGGTTAAATCTTCACCTTGCTCACCAGTCCCAGGTCTTTATAATCTGAATTGGTGTCCAGAGTGCCCACCTATTGTCAATAAATCTTAACTGTTAATTCACTGGACAATTATATCAATTGAAATGAGCAACTTGATACATTTCCATTAACCCAGGGGTTACTTAATGAATATACCACCAAGCCAAAGTGTAATGTATTTCATCAGTGTCAGAAATTGGATTGCTGGTTGAGGGGAGGGGGGGTGAAACCCTTCCTCAAGAGCACCCACAACCTTGGTCAGGAGAAAACAAACCTCAAATTAACCAGTGCTCAATTAAGCTTGGGACAGAGCAATCAGGCTTAATTTAGAGGCAATGTGTACAGAATGTATGCAGCATTTTAAAAAGTAACAAAGTGAAAAAATAACACAAGAAAAGCTCCAAACCAATTTAGAAAAATCGAGCAAACTTTAAGAAATAATTTGACACCAAACCAACAAAAATCAGGTCACTAGAACCGAAGTTATGAATTTTTAAAGATTTAAGTGTAAAAACGCGCCAAAAAGCACAAAGCGTCACTCGTAGGTATCTGGTCGTGCAAGACTGTAAGAAATTCACAACTTCAGACTGACCACAGTGGAGCGCGAGTCAGATTCAGGGGCCAAGTTAGTCTAACCGAAAAGTTGCCATCTCAGTCCAGTGCAAAGAATCTCATTCGCTGTGAAAGGGGCCACAAGGAGTAGAGAAGCATTGCAGACATTCGTTGCTCTAGTGTGAAGACATTTGTTGCTCAAGTGTGAAGATCCTGTTGCCACCATGAGTGGTCGGGCTGGAGATTCGCAGTGACACCCCTGTGAGCTGTTGATTCTGTACCACAAAGGGTAGGGCTGACAGAACTTTGTGTTGGCGGGCTGTGCAAGTGACAAGGGTTTGGTACCAACAAGCCTGTTCGCTATTGTGATGAGCCAAAAATTTCAATTCAGCCTCTCTGAGGCCACACCAAGGGTCCAAGCCCTGAGGGGCGCCACTTGAGGGACAGGAGATTGTTTCAGCTGGATCTGGGTGCTGATGCAAGTGGTGAGAGCCTGCTATGTGGCTTTGAACAGGAGGCCAGCAAACTAGCCCTTGAAGTCAGTCTGGAAGTCCTGGGTTCAGGTGCAGGTCCATATCCCTCTGATGTAGGCAGGAGAGCAGCATGGCAGTATCCCAGCAGATTGATAGTCCTTTCAGCAGCGCAGCAGTCCATTTTCTTGGCAGAGTTTCCACAGGTCCATAGGTGTACTGAAGAGTTGGGGGTCAGACATTCAATGTTTATACCTGGTGGCTAATTTGAAGTTGGAGAAGCTTCTAGAGGTTTCCACCAGGTGTTTGGCATCCCCTTCCTCCCTGTCCTGGCCCCGGCTTGTCTGGGGTTACAATAGACTAGTGACAAGCCCTTTGTGAGACTGCTCAAGCAGAGCCTTTGTGATGTGCAAGGGTGGTAGGTGACAGCTCCTCCCCCTCATTAAGTCCGAGTGGCATGTCCTGCCAACACCTATCTTCTCGCTGCCTCACTGTGTGGGGTCAATACACAAAGACCAACTGCCAGCTACACCTAGGAGTGTTACCCAGAATCAGGCTGCAGGCACCAAAAGGTTAGGACAAGAAAAGGCCAACTTTCTGAAAGTGCCAGTTTCAGACTTGTGATTTAAAATCTGTCATTGCCATTAAAGAGGGCTCTTAGTTATAATTCTTTAGAAACCAAACGCGGCATGTCTACCTGGTCCCAAATGGAAGTTACAGCTTATGAAACGTAATAAGGTAACGCCAATAGTATTCCATGGGAGAGATAGGCATGGCAGCAGCGAAAAACAAATGTAAGAGTTTTTCACTACCAGGACATGTGAAACGTTAAAGAAACTTACATTTCCATTTCTAAAAAAATATACTTCACCATGACCTCTGGGCTGTCCAGGGCCTGACCTAGGAGTCACTTGTATATATAAAAAATGAAGCATTGAACCTGGCAAAAGACATGATTAAAGGGCTACTTGAGTGGGATAATCAGTGCTTCTGAAACACTAGTACCATTTAATTTACAGGTCACAGGTCCATGTAGTACTACTTTACTAGAGTCTTATATGTAAATTAAACATTCCAGTTGGATATAAGCCAATGTTCCCATGTTTTAAGACTAGAGCGCAAGCACTTCAGCACTTTTCAGCAGCTGTAAAGGGCACAGAGTGCTAAGGCCATCAAAAACAAATTGAGCAAAAATAGGAGAAGGAAGCAAACATTGTTTGGAGATGACCCTGCTGAATGGGCCATGTCCAGCAATCAGGTAATGTCATATGTGTACTTGACAGCTATTTATAATTGTACCTAAAGTGATCTGAATATTATGTAACATAATTCACCCCCAGTGACTTGCCTCATTTTTTACATTTCTTTAATTATTGTATTATTGTAAGATCAGTTTAAATTATTCCCATGTATATAGTATGCATTAATAGAGAGAATACTCGTCAAACTGATGACTGTAAATATACAGTTTGGTTTTGTGGGTAAAGACCCATGTACGCACAGCTCTAGTAGTACCCTAAGTCTGTAATTTTCCATAAAGATTAGTTTAGAACTGCATTTTCTCCTGCATGTGGTTCTACACAAGCATCATTTAGGCTCGTGCTTTTGGTCCTGTGTATCAAATCTGCACCAGATCTCTTAACTAATCATTTTCCTGTTCACACAGTGTCTCCTTAATTGCATTTAATGTACGTTCTGGCTTGGTATTGAAATACCGTCACTTTTCTACTGTTATCACAAAACACCATCTTAAATCCAAGCCTTCTCATTTAAAATATTTCATTAATGACTTGTCAAATAAAATCCATTCCCTTACAGTAGTTAGTTTGGTTGATTCAGTATAATGTTTTGATAATATATTTTTAGTAGCAGTTAGTACCTTGACATTCATTATCTGTATTTAAGTATTGAATCCTGTTATAAGATATTTTACTATACTCAATTAAACAATGGCACTTTGGTTTATATTTACATTTTTAGTTTCCATGTTAAGAAATTATAATATGAAATTAAGCCAGCTATCATATTAAATCCCAACATATATTCGTCGAATGGATTGTTCATTCATATTAAGCTTAATAACAAAAAAGTCACTTTTTATTTTTAAAAAGTCATGTAGTTCACCTGCTTTTAAAATCCCTGGGGTGCTAATGATTTTTCTCGATGAATCTCCCCAACATTCTCTTTGGCATAACATTCTTAGTCTGTTACCACCTCTTGACAACAATACTAAATGTTCCACTATCTGGAACCTTATTTGTCAGCTGCTATTGTGGCCCTAAACTAAAAATCTAGTGACTGGCAAATTAATTGGTTGTTTTCTAGATCTTGAGGTTTTCACATATAATACATGCAACATGTGCACTGAGTTGTGTAGGCTAACTGGTCAATTTCACTAGTTGAAAAATAGAATGATAGAAATGTCTTTCCCACATCAAGGGTGTGAAAGCTTATCTCCATTTGTAAAATAGCAATAATTTGTACATTTAACTCATGGAAAAGTATACTTTTTGTTGCCCCTAATCTTTGTTGAATGCGTATTATTGACCTCTCAGTCTTGACTAACTTGGACCTGAACCTACCTTCTCCTCTACATGGAAGTATTGGAGATTCTTTGAATAATTTTGATTACTGATCATTGTGTTAGGAGGAATCTTCTAATATGATGTGAGTATGTGGTGTAACAGTCTGTAGAACGTTACTATTTTTGCTGAGTTTTGATTAGAGCTTTCAGAAAACTTAATTGATTGGTTCTGGATAATCCTTTTCTCGAAACTGTTATTACAGGAGTCTTAGTTGAGTTTTTAAGTTATCCTTATTGGAGATAAATCTTGCAAAATTAGGTAATTCACGGTATGGTAACCCTTAATCAGATTGGTGAATGAAAGCTTGTGGGATACAAAAATAAAAAAACCCTGTCAGTGGGTTTTCGGAGGACATTAGTCTAAAATTCCTTTTGCAACACGTTAATATAGGCATCCAAAAATGGTCACTGGTATGGCCAGGATTTAAAGTATATTGTATCCTAGGGCCTATAGAGTGCAGTTCAGTTTGGAAAAAGTTTAACTCTTCAGATACCACTCTGATTCCAAATGTGTAGTCACTGAAACATTTCCAAAAAACAAGATACTGTACTAGAGAATATTTCCAAGAGTGGTAAATAAATATGTTAGCAAATGATGGCGCACAATGGACCCTATTGTTGTTCCATTTATCAGCAGACAGTATTTTCAATCAACTCTAAAGTGACTCTAGTGCCGGGTACTCTGATGTAATAGTATAAGGAACATGGTTTGAGTTTTCAGATTGTGCTTCTGTAAAGACTCAACTCAATGCTTGTCTAGCGCTCTGTGCAGAGAACTGATAAATAAGATTTTACATCGAGTGTGAACAATATATAATTGGCAGGTGAAATATCGAATGCTTTCAATTTGCTTCTAATGTCTTTAATGTAGGCTAAAAACCTTTGATTAGGAGTTGCAGAAATGTGTTGACTACTGTGCCAGCTGTTAGATGGAAGAGTTTATACCAGCAATTTCACATTCTCTCCACCAGTTTCAGCTTCTCACACTACCCACTGCTGTCAACTTTACCACTACCCACCACTCAGGGTCCCTCACTCTGCCCATCGGTGCAAGATCCTCACACTGCCCACTTTTGCCATGTTCCTACACTTTTTGCCAGTGTTAGCTTTTCACAACAAAAACTTGTATCCGCTTCACATACTATCCTCTTGTGCCAGCTACTCACAGTACAAAGAAGTGCGAGATACTCACATTGACGAGTGCAAGCACTTTAAACTGCCTGCTAATGTAAGCTCCACACCTGGTGCACAAACACAGACTCCGCGCACTGGCAACTAGTACAAAGTCAGTTCTCTGCCCACCAGTGTTAGCTCCTCGCACTGCGAGCATTGGCAACTCCTTCTGTTAGCCACCAGTGCACGCTCATCACCTTGGCTACCAGTCCCAGCTCCTCACAATGCTCACGAGTGCAAGCGTTTCTGACAACCCACCAGGTATGAACTTCTTATATCACCAAAAAGTGCCCTCCCACCATACTGCTCACCAGGGGCATGCTCATACAATGACCATCCGCATATCTACCAGCTCAGACGTCAACCTCGCTAGCGCCGAACACCTCCATTTCCAGATCCACACCGACCCCAAGACCACACTCAGAGGCACCCTCCTCTACCGACCTCCTGGATCCCGTGCCCAATTCAGTGACGACATCACCGACTTTATCACCCCTCACGCTCTCCCCTCCAAAGAATACATTCTACTTGGAGACCTCAACTTCCACCTGGATAAGAGCTCCGACTGCAACACCACCACCCTCCTGGACATTCTCGCCAACCTCGGACTCAAACAAATTGTTAATACCCCCACCCACATCGCAGGTCACACACTCGACCCCATCTTCACCTCCAGCAAACATATCTCCTTCAGTCACACCACAACTCTACACTGGACGGACCACAGCTGCGTTCACTTCACCTACAATAAGTCCACAACTCACAACCTCCCACAACCAACTCTACGAAGAAACTGGAACAAAATCACCATCGACCAGATCTCCTCATCGCTGCTTCAAAACCCCAACCCCGACCAAGCAGCTATTAACTTCACCCAATAGCTATCCAACAGCACCGTTGAAAAAACGTCAAACCAAACTAGGCAGCAAAAACGCATCCTGGTTCAACGATGACCTTAAAAAATCTAAGAAGCTCAGTCGCTCCCTCGAGAAAGCCTGGAAAAAAGACCCAAACACCAGCACCAGGGACGCATTCAAAAACGCCACCCGCACACACCACCAACTGATCCGGACAGCCAAGAAAGCCGCATTTAAAGACAGACTAGATAACAACGCCCACAACAGCAAGGAATTATTCAACATCGTCAAAGAATTTACCAACCCCTCCGCCAACTCCAACGACATCACTCCCTCGCAAACCCTTTGCAACTCCCTAGCCTCGTTCTTCCACGTCAAAATCGCAGACATCCACAACCGCTTCGACAACAAACCTGGAGACCAACCCACCCAACCTTCTGCTGTACCCTCACCCCCATTGAACATCCTCAATGACTGGAACCCTATCTCCACTGAGGACACCATCCGCCTGATGAATTCCATTCACTCAGGATCCCCAACAGACCCATGCCCTCACCACATCTTCAACAAAGCAGACTCCATCATAGTGCCACACCTCCGAGACGTCATCAACTGCTCCCTCAACTCCGGCACCTTCCCAGAAAGCTGGAAACACGCCGAACTCAGCGCCCTTCTGAAAAAACCCACAGCTGACCCCACCGAACTAAAAAACTACCGACCCATCTCGCTCCTACCATTCCCGGCCAAAGTTATCGAGAAAGCTGTCAACAACCAAATCGCCGCCTTCCTCGAAACCAACAAATCCCTCGACCCTTCACAGTCCGGCTTCCGAGCCAAACACAGCACGGAGACCGCCCTCATCACCGCAACAGACGACATTCGAACTCTACTGGACAAAGGAGACACAGTCGCCCTCATCCTCCTCGACCTTTCCGCAGCCTTCGACACAGTCTGCCATAGCATCCTTCTACAGCACCTCAGAAACATCGGAATCCAAGGAAAAGTACTGGAATGGATCACTTCGTTCCTCACTGGAAGAACCCAGAGAGTCCGCCTCCCACCATTCAAGTCAGAGGCCACTGAAGTCATCTGCGGCGTACCACAAGGATCCTCACTCAGCCCCACCCTCTTCAACGTATACATGAGTCCCCTCGCGACCATCGCACGCCAACACAACCTCAACATCATCTCCTACGCAGATGACACCCAACTGATCCTCTCACTCACCAAAGACTCTAATACCGCCAAAACCAACCTTCAGGAAGGAATGAAAGAAGTATCTGAATGGATGAAGCATAGCCGTCTAAAACTTAACTCAGATAAAACAGAAGTCCTTATCTTAGGAACCTCTCCCTCCGCCTGGGACGACTCCTGGTGGCCAGAGGCTCTTGGAAAAGCACCCATCCTGACGGATCACGCACGGAACTTGGGCATCATTTTATACTCCTCACTCTCGATGTCCAGGCAAGTCAACGCCGTCTCATCATCTTGCTTCAACATTCTTCGCATGCTCAAAAAAACATTTCTCTGGATCCCCACCGAAACCAGAAAAACGGTCACCCATGCTCTGGTGACTAGCCGCCTGGACTACGGAAACACCCTATACGCCGGCACCACTGCAAAAGTCCAGAAAAAACTCCAACGCATCCAGAACGCATCGGCCAGACTAATACTCGACATCCCACGTAAAGACCACATCTCCAGTCACCTGAAAAAACTCCACTGGCTCCCCGTCAATAAGAGGATCACTTTCCGCCTCCTAACCCACGCACACAAATCACTTTACGAACTCGGACCCGATTGCCTCAACACTCGACTTTCCTTCTACACCCCCCCCCCCCCCGCCAGCTACGTTCCTCCTGCCAAGCCCTAGCTACCGTGGCTCGCATCAATAAAACCACCATGGGAGGTAGATCTTTCTCCTACCTGGCCGCCAAAACCTGGAACTCACTCCCCACTCACCTTCGTCTCACTCAGAACCATCTTGCATTCAGAAAGCAACTCAAAACTTGGATATTCGACAAGTAATCCTCCCACCCTTCCTCAAGCGCCTTGAGACCCTCTGGGTATGTAGCGCGCTATATAAATTCTTTTGACTTGACTTGACTTGCAAGGTCTTATAGGTCCCATCTTTGACTCTTCCTTATGCTGCACACTTTTGCCCACCCATCAGTCCTCTATGGAACATCTGAGAGTTTTACGAGGACATTGTGACCTCAATGTTCAAATGTTCAAATAACATCAGTAAACAAAATTGCTCTAAGGACATATTCACCCTTATTTGGATACTTCAGTCCTTGCTATGAACTATTAATTTGCAAAGGTGGCAATAACTCTCGATAATGCCTGCAGTAGTACTCAATAACACAATAACACTTCATTTCTGGAAGTGTGTCATCTTTCAGACCACCTCACGTACAAGCAGGAGGCATCATTGTTGAGGGTTTCTGTCATTTCCTATAAAAGTCATTATTCATCTGCACTTTCTAACTCTACGTGTATATTTTTTAGGGTTTTATCATTGATTAGATGGGAGGGGAACATCTGCTGGGAAAGTACTATGGGTATCTTCAATAGTTGCCCTCAGGAGATTTATCTCAATCTGATTCCGTACAACATCAATACCTTAATATTTGACACTATTAATTACGGAAGTATGACTCAGAATCTTGCCTGCTATTGTACAAAATGAGATACCTACTGTATTTGGCCATCTTTCAAATGACCCTATTCTCTCCCAAAAAAAAACGATTTGATTATATTAGATTTTGTGCGGGAATGGGTAGAGCTCTAAATTAATTTGCATCTCAATATAAACGGATCTTATAACACTAGTGCCTTTAAGCTGATCTCTAACATTTGTGCCTTGAAAAAGAGGCCTTTGTGCTACAAAATGTGTTGGCTGAATTTGTTCTGCAATAATACACATTGACTTGTTCAGTTTAATCGCAGAACAGTTTAGAAAACAATGTAAAACTCATTATGTATTTCATATATTTCTATACCAAGGAAAAGATTAGCATTAGAATAATTTATTACAATCAAATAACAAGAGTAACCAGAGAAGAGTGATATTCTAACAACTACCCTTTGTGTGGTGCCTCAATATATTTCTAAGCAGCTCCTTACAAGTAGATATATGTGCTTATTTTCTATGTATGATTTAATTTGGTTAACGCGCCTCTAAGCACTCCAAAGTTTGATATAATGAAACATACGATTCGGCAGATAAAGACATTTGACCAGAAGGACACAATATGATCAAGTGAAGAAGCTGGGATGACAATATTGCCTTTCAGGTTGTACTGCAGACAATTTGGTTTGCTCTGATGTGTGTGACCAACTCAGCTCTTCGTCCATCTGAGGTTTATAAAGTGAGTGTCATTAAAATGGGTGATCAGTTTTTTAGGGAGCATAACCTCTTCGGTATATATAAAGATTCACATATTCAAATTTAGAAAATATTTTCTTCGTTGTTTCTTCTTTTGAAGAAACCTATATTTACATCTCGAACTTCATTTGTACAAAAAATAACATCTTATAGATGCGATGGTAGGATGTTTCCTATGCCTCTGTCTGTGAGACTCATTGGAAACATGGCGGCTGTTGTTGACGGCTCTAGAGACACTCCTCAGTATGGGAAGGACACATTTAACATGTCATGAGATACACTTGATCTTTGCCCCAATAGACGGTCATGGAAGGGGAACATGAGATGACAAGTCTGGGTAAACGTCTTATAAGATGGAAATGTGAATTGTCTACAAGGAGACTAGAGTCTGTGGTTTGGAAAGCTTTTGAGAGGATGATTGAATTTTTTTACGTGATTTTAGATGAAAAATAAAGTTTTAATGCAGAAAAGAACCCCCACAACAGCCCTGAAGAAGCATCAGTTCACGAAACACTTGTCGGCTGTGGGATCACATTTGTTGCTCTATGATGTCTGTGGGGCTGATTCACAGAATTAACTTAAGACAAAATCCTAAACTTACTACTTTTGGTATTCACAGAAGTTAGGATTTTGTCTTAAGACAGACTTAAGACAGACTTAAGACAGAATCCTAACTTAAGTCTGTCTTAAGTCTGTTTTAAGACAAAATCCTAACTTCTTTGAATACCAAAAGTAGTAAGTTTAGGATTTTGTCTTAAATTAGTTCTGTGAATCGGGCCCTGTGGGTTCATGGCTGTTGGAATATTACAAATTGCAGAGGGAATATACAAAAAGATGTATTTTTGTTTTTTTTGTTAAAGACAACTCCTTCCCTGGAATCTATGAGATACTATTACATGCACATATGAAGCATAAGATGTAAAAATTGATTCGTTCAAAATAATAATATTTGAAGCAAATATATTTCTAAATGTATAAATGTGCAGCTTTATATGTACTAAAAAAGTGATACTTCCTATGAAAACTGATGTTGAAGTTAACACTTATGGAGTTGTGCAGGGCCAATCACATCTGTAAAAGTCCACCTTGTCTCATTAAATAGGGTTAGTGTGAAGCCTGCTTATTTAGGCACTATAAGACAGTAGAACTACAGAAGCAAGCGCTCCATTCCAGACCTAGAGGTGACAGTCCACGGGCCACATCTGGTGAGGAGGCTTACTCCAAGGAGGAGGGGAAGGGATGTATTAACCAGTAGGCAGGTAATGTATTCCTGAAATTCACGTGAGTACTACGTGCAAAGAGGTGGTTTGCAACTGGCCAGAGGCCATATTATTTAAGTGCCCCGGGGATGCAATTGACGTTTAAGTCCGCTTTGCACGCCCCCAGGGCACCTTGGTATTACAGAAGGGGGCTGCAGACACTTGTACAGTCTCTTCTGTAATACTGATATCTCTAGTGCACATAAAGCACCAGCAATATCTTCAGATGACTTTCCCTTCTTTGCATGGAGGCGTATCCCATGCAAATGAGGGAATCCCTTTGCCTCGGCGCCCGTGCCCTATTACAGACGCGGGCGCAGAGGCAAAGAAGCTGTCAGGAGGCGCACTGTTAGTGCGCCCCCTGGTGGCAGCCCTCTGGAGGGAGGAAAGGGGGTCCTGTGGACCTCCTAGGCATCTCCTTGCAAGCGGGTGTAGTCTCTCACTGCACCCGCCTGCAAGGGGATCTCTATTCCCCCTGGTTGTTGCCTGCACTGCGTAAACACGGAGCAGCTTCAAAGCAGCCGCCCCATTTTTCACATGAATGCACTGCCCCCATGGCAGCATGAGTTCGCGGCTGCCCTGGGGGCAGTGAATTCATCATAATATGGCACGTTTTCCTTCATTGCGCCAGGCGCACCTTTTAAGAGGTGGGCCCATGAAATAAAGAAAAATGCACCGCATGTATGATGCAGTCGAAGGGGCTGCATTATACAATTCTGGGGGGGGTCCATATAACCCTCTTTCCCCACTGCAAATGATTGTTCTCAGGGGAAGCACTGACCATTGTGCCTCCTGAGAGCTTCTTTGCTTCTGCCCATAGGTCTGTAATACGGCGCAGGCGCAGAGGCAAAGGGATTCCCTCATTTGCATGGGGCATGCCACATGCAAATAAGGACATGCCCCCTGAAGATATCACTGGTGCTTTATGTGCGCCAGCACTTTCAGTGTTACAGAAACGGCTGTACAAGCATCTGCGGCATCTTCCTTAATACAAAGTGCCCTGGGGGCACACAAGCGGGGCGCAAACGCGTGTTGCGCCCCCGGGGCGCTGTATGTAATACAGCCCTAGGTGTGACACTGTGTTCATGAACAAACACACAAACTGGGTTTGTGTGGTATTTGAAGGGTGCCGTGGACATTTCGCACTGACCTCCTCCCTAAGGTTTCAAACTCAGTCTTTTGTGTGAGGTTTTCAAAAAGCAAAAAGGGTTTTTGAGCACAATCTCCTCTGCCTTCCTCTTTTATGAATCATGAATCAAAAAGAGGGGGCTAGGAGCCAGATTAAGGTCCATTGCCCATGCTCCTCACTATAGTTGACACGTCTAATCAGTGTGGGTACTTGTTCCAATGTGACGAGGTTATAGAAAAATTTTAAAGAAAAGGTGTGGTTGGAATATATGGTTCCGGGGGATCTTCCTTATTTGGAAGTGTTTCCCTCACACACCCATGTGGGTGTTATGCTTCATCATCTTTGTCAAGACAGGGGACCGCTAGATTATTGAGGTTTAGTTCCATGCACAGTCAGCAGCCCGCCACCTACCTCTCATCCTGCCTGCAGATCTCTGAATAAAATTGTATCTCCTTTAGGTAATTTTAAGATCACACTCTCCACCTTACATATTATACCCCACACACCCGCATGCACCATCATGGCTGATACAAAAAAATATCTCCAACAAAGAGCCTTCCGGCAGGGTCTGCAGGAAATTGCAGCGCCAACCCTACGAGGAGCAAAATAACCGATGATGATGCATGGTTTGAAGCAGGAAGATCACACCCTCAACAGAATCCCTTAGACACACCTTCCCTGATCCCTCACACTCACAACAAAGCACCAGAGGCATGAAGGCTCTGATTACAACTTGAGAAGTGGTCCAATGATCCCACACGCAGGTTTTCCACGTGTAAAGACACTGGAATACGCCTTACCACCTGGAGATTCCAGCTGGTGATGTTGGTTTGGCAAAAAGCGGCTTTGCAGCCGGGGATCGGTTTTGGCCTCTGTCCGATCCTCAGCCCAGGCACATGAGTGGTATGTAGGGCTCCCGCTTACTCACTGTAGGTGCAAAATGTCTGTATTAAGTCCACCAGAATTGGCAATTACATGCAGAATACTGGTATGTGGTTCTGTGCACGTAATTCCCAATTCTCTGGGGCTTAAATCAATGTAGCCGTAATTCTAGGTAGAGATAGCAGTATCAACAATTGTGCTATCTTCACATGGAGTTTCTCCTGACTGTAATTGAGGTAGTAGCTGGCAAAGGAAACCGTACGATCAAATCAACCCAATTCATCACTCAAAAAAGCAAATATGTCTCCTCCCCTCTCATCTCTTCTCCTCTCCCTTTCATTATAATCTCCTCTCCCTTAATTCTCCTCTCCTCATCTCGCCTCTTCTCTTCTTGACTTTCCTCTCCTCTCCTCTTCTTGTCCTTCCTCTCCTCTTCTCTCCCTTTCATTCTCCTCTCCTATCCTCTCTTTCCCTCCAACGTTCATTACCCTCCCCTACCCTCCTCTCGCCTACTCTCCTAACCTAGGGGCCCATTATGATGTCGGGCTGATTGCCTCCGCCAGGATGGCGGTGGCCACCGCCGGCCTGGCGCAGGCAATCCGCCCGACATCCATGTCCTGATTCCCCCCCGCCAGATTAAGAGGGCAGAGGGGACAGCAGCGGACGGAAAGACCGTCCACCGCTTTACCGCCGCGGTCGCCTTGCGACCGCGGTGGTAATAGATCAATATGGTGGCGGTGTCCAATGGACACCGCCAGCCATATTACAATGGCTATATGCAGAGGCCTTTCCGCGGCGGCAATGCCGCCAAGGAAAGGCAGGCGGCAATTGCTGCGGGGGTCCCCTGCGGGCCCCCAGGTGATGACAGAGGTGGAGGGGGACATGGGGGGTACCTATGGTACCCCCCCACATTTGCATATGCAAGGCGGCAGGCACCGCGCGGTGCCTGCCGCATTGCATATGCAAATGCGCAAAAGCATTTTTAGCATTGTGGCGGGCGGTGCAGAGTGCACCGCCCGCCACAATGCTTAAACTACAGGATGTGCCCACTACAGTGGCGGGCACATCCTAATTCCCCCCACGGGACCCCCGCCCTTATGGCGGGCGGTCCCGTTCTCCGATAGGGTGACAGGCGGACGATGTCCGCCCGTCATCATAATGGGGCCCTAGTCTTTTCTTCTCTCCCTTCTCTTCTCTTCTACTCTCCTCTCTTCTCCTCTCATCTCCTCTCCCTTTCATTATAATCTCCTCTCTCTTCATTCTCCTCTTCTCTTCTCATCTCTTCTTTCTTCTCCTCTTCTTGCCTAGCCTTACCAGGTCGCTCCTCTCCTCTTCATGCCCTTCCTCTCCTCTCCTCTTCTCTCCTTTCCTCTTCCCTCCTTTTCCTTTCTTACCCTCCTCTCCCTACTCTCCTCTCCTTTAATCTCCTCGTCTCTTCTTCTCTCCTCATCCCTCCTCCTCTACTCTCTACATCGATGTAACAACGGAGGGTGTTCCCACTACAGAGATCACCACTGCATAGACATAGTTAATTACAACATTTTAATTTATTTCTACATAAATAGGTAATATTGTGTTGTGATAGTATTATGGATAGGATGTGGAAACGTTTAATAAAATTATGCAGACGTGAAAGCAATTTACGGATAGCGTAAGTATCAAGATTAGGGTAAAATACTTGTTTAATTCAATTTAATTTAATTTAAACTAATTAAAGGTAAAGGTTACTATTAAGGTTAGGTTAGGTTAAGGATGATTATTTCATTTAATTTTAAAGTAATGGAATGACATTAAAATTAATTAAGAGTTAGGGCTGGTACTAGAGTTACAGTAATGAAAATTATTTAGTTTAATGTAATTTAAGACTTCGGGTTAGGGATCATATTACATTAAGTAAAGGGTAATTATTTCATTTTATTTAAATTAATTAATGCTCAAGATTAGCATTTGGGTTAGGGTGGTGATAAATATTTATATTACCTTTAATTCTAGGATTTTACTTGTGTCAGGGTAGTGGGGTGAAGGTAGTGGGAAAATGCATTGATATGGTACATGACAGATGACGTGGCCATCGATTTAGCGGCCCATCAATGAAGTCATTGATGTAGTAACACACAACTCGCTGGCTCCGTAACAGCATCCTCTGGATTGAAATTGATCTTCTTGCATCGTGCAAGTCCTGGGATCTAAATTGTTTGGATCTGAGATTGATGGGCCGATGAAGCAGATGATACAGGAGGAGACCTTACTTCCAATCACATGACATGCTGCTGGAGCTTGACTGTCCCTTGACATGCTGCCGGGGCATGACTGTCCCTTGACATGCCGCTGGAGCTTGACTGTCCCATGACAGGGCACTAGGGTGTGGCTGTCCCTTGACATGCCACCGGGGCTTGACTGTCCCTTGACATGCCACTTGGGTGTGGCTGTCTCTTGACATGCTGCCGGGGCTTGACTGTCCCCTGATATGCCACCGGGGCTTGACTGTCCCTTGACATGCCACTTGGGTGTGGCTGTCTCTTGACATGCTGCCGGGGCTTGACTGTCCCTTGACATGCCACTTGGGTGTGGCTGTCTCTTGACATGCTGCCGGGGCTTGACTGTCCCTTGACATGCCACTAGGGTGTGGCTGTCCCTTGACATGCCACCGGGGCTTGACTGTCCCTTGACATGCCACTTGGGTGTGGCTGTCTCTTGACATGCTGCCGGGGCTTGACTGTCCCTTGACATGCCACTTGGGTGTGGCTGTCTCTTGACATGCTGCCGGGGCTTAACTGTCCCTTGACATGCCACTAGGGTTTGACTGTCCCATGACAGGGCACTAGGGTGTGGCTGTCCCTTGACATGCCACCGGGGCTTGACTGTCCCTTGACATGCCACTAGGGTGTGGCTGTCCCTTGACATGCCGCTGGGGCTTGACTGTCCCATGACAGGGCACTAGGGTGTGGCTGTCCCTTGACATGCCACCGGGGCTTGATTGTCCCTTGACAAGTCGCTGGGTGTGACTGTCCCATGACATGCCACTAAGGCTTGACTGTCCCTTGACAATTCGCTGGGCATGACTGTCTCATGACATGCGGCTGGGGTTTGAGTCAGTCAAGTCAAGTCAAAGAATTTATATAGCGCTCTACATACCCAGAGGGTCTCAAGGCGCTTGAGGGGAATTACTTGTCAAATATCCACGTTTTAAGTTGCTTTCTGAATGCTAGGTGATTCTGGGTAAGGCGAAGGTGGGTGGGAAGGGAGTTCCAGGTTTTAGCTGCCAGGTAGGAGAAGGATCTACCCCCATGGTGGTTTTGTTGATGCGAGGTACAGTGGCAAGGGCTTGGTTGGATGATCGTAGCTGGCGGGAGGGGGAGTAGAAGGACAGTCGTGTGTTGAGGAATTCTGGTCCGATTTTGTAGAGTGCTTTGTGTGCGTGCGTTAGGAGCCGGAAGGTGATCCTCTTATTGATGGGAAGCCAGTGGAGGTCTTTCAGGTGACCAGAGATGTGTTCTTTACGCGGGATGTCTAATATGAGCCTGGCTGAGGCGTTTTGAATTCGTTGGAGTTTTTTCTGGAGTTTAGCGGTAGTGCCGGCGTAGAGGGTGTTTCCGTAGTCCAGTCGGCTCGTGACCAGGGCGTGGGTGACCGTCTTCCTAGTTTCGGTAGGGATCCAACGAAATGGCTTTTTGAGCATGCGAAGAATGTTGAAGCAGGATGAAGAGACGGCGTTGACTTGTCTGTACATTGAAAGTGAGGAATCCAGGATGACGCCCAGGTTCCGTGCATGGTCTGTCGGGATGGGTGCCTTTCCAAGGGCTTCTGGCCACCAAGAATCGTCCCATGCGGAGGGGGAGGTACCTAAGATAAGGACTTCTGTTTTATCAGAGTTCAGTTTCAGATGGCTAAGATTCATCCATTCGGCAACTTCTTTCATTCCTTCGTGTAAGTTAGTTTTGGCGGTGCGAGGGTCATTGGTGAGTGATAGGATCAGTTGGGTGTCATCCGCGTAGGAGATGATGTTGAGGTTGTGTTGGCGTGCGATGGTCGCGAGGGGGCTCATGTATACGTTGAAAAGGGTGGGGCTGAGTGAAGATCCTTGTGGAACGCCGCAGATGACTTCAGTGGCCTCTGACTTGAATAGTGGAAGGCGGACTCTCTGGGTTCTTCCGGTGAGGAACGAGGTGATCCATTCTAGTGCTTTACCTTGGATTCCAATGTTTCTGAGGCGCTGTAGAAGGGTGTTATGGCAGACTGTGTCGAAGGCTGCGGAGAGGTCGAGGAGGATGAGGGCGACTGTGTCTCCATTGTCCAGTAGGGTTCGAATGTCGTCTGTTGCTGCGATGAGGGCGGTTTCAGTGCTGTGTTTGGCTCGGAAGCCGGACTGTGAGGAGTCGAGGGAGTTGTTGGCTTCGAGGAAGGCGGCGAGCTGGTTGTTGACAGCTTTCTCGATGACTTTGGCCGGGAATGGAAGGAGCGAAATGGGACGGTAGTTTTTGAGTTCGGTGGGGTCCGCTGTGGGTTTTTTCAGAAGTGCGCTGAGTTCTGCGTGTTTCCAGCTTTCCGGGAAGGTGGCGGAGTTGAGGGAGCAGTTGATGACGTTTCTGAGGTGCGGTGCTATGATGGAGTCTGCTTTGTTGAAGATGTGGTGGGGGCATGGGTCAGTTGGGGATCCTGAGTGGATGGAGTTCATCAGGCGGATAGTGTCCTCAGTGGAGATTGGGTTCCAGTCATTAAGGATGTTCGAAGGTGGTGAAGGTCCAGCGGATGGATGGGTGGGTTGGACTCCGGGGTGGTTGTCGAAGCTGTTGTGGATGTCTGCAATTTTGTTGTGGAAGAATGAGGCTAGGGAGTCGCAGAGGGCTTGAGAGGGGGTGATGTCGTTGGAGTTGGCCGAGGGATTGGTGAATTCCTTGACGATGTTGAAGAGTTCCTTGCTGTTGTGGGCGTTGCTATCTAGTCGATCCTTGAAGGCGGTTTTCTTGGCTTTTCGGATCAGTTGGTGGTGTGTGCGAGTGGCGATTTTGAAGGCTTCCTTGGTGCTGGTGGTTGGGTCTTTTTTCCAGGCCTTCTCCAGGGAGCGGCAGAGTTTCTTGGATTTCTTAAGATCATCGTTGAACCAGGAGGCTTTCTTGCTGCCAAGTTTGATTTGTCGTTTTTTCAGTGGTGCTAGGATGTCGGCGCTGTTGGATAACCAAAGGGTGAGGTTGGTTGCGGCTTGGTCGGGGTTTGAGGAGTGGGCTGGGGGGTTTAGAAGAAGCGATGAGGAGATCTGGTCGATGGTGATTTTGTTCCAGTTTCTTTGCAGAGTTGGTTGGGGGTGGTTGTTGGGTTTGGGCTTGTTGTAGTTAAAGTGGACGCAGCTGTGGTCAGTCCAGAGGAGAGCCGTAGTGTGGCTGAAGAATACATGGTTGCTGGAAGTGAAGATAGGGTCGAGAGTGTGACCTGCGATGTGGGTGGGGGAAGTGACCAGTTGTTTAAGTCCGAGGTTGGCGAGGTTGTCCAAAAGGGTGGTGGAGTTATTGTCGTTGCTCTTTTCAAGGTGAAAATTGAGGTCTCCCAGCAGGATGTAATCTTTGGATGGGAGGGCGTGTGGAGTGATGAAATCTGTGATGTCTTCACTGAATTGTGCGCGGGGTCCTGGAGGTCTGTAAAGGAGGGTGCCTCTGAGAGTGGTTTTGGGGTCGGTGTGGATCTGGAAGTGAAGGTGTTCAGAGTTCGCGAGATTGACGTCCGAGCTGGTAGAGATGCGGATGGATTTCTTGTGGACGATAGCGATTCCTCCTCCTGTGTGGCCGGTACAGTCCTTGCGTATGATCTTATAGTCTACTGGGATGGCAATGGTGACGTCTGGGGTGGAGGAGGCGTTCATCCATGTTTCTGTTAGGAATGCGACGTCCGGAGATATGGTATCTAGTAGATTCCAAAGGTCGATGGCGTGCCTGTGGACTGAGCGGGTGTTGAGCAGGATGCATTTGAGGTGGTTGGGGTCGGATATCTGATGTGTGTTCGTAGATGAGGAGTTGTTCTTGGTGCCGTCGAACTTGCAGGAGTAGCAAGAGAAGGGGCCATGGGTGTGTCCAGGAGCGGCTTGGACGCAGTTGGGGGAGCGGCCGGGGTTAAGGGCTAGGAGGGTGGTGGCATCGTAGGTAATGCGGGAGGGCTGGGAAATGCGAGGGCCAGGGGGTCTGGCGCTGGGCGCGGTCCAGGCGCGGACGGGCGTAGACGGGCTTACCTTTGGCGCACCTTCGGCGCGGGTTGGGCGCGGTCGCTGCGCGTGAACGCTGCGCGTTAGGGCATTGGTCATAAATGGATGGTGGAGGGGGCGGAGCGTGGGAGGGGCAGCAGCTGGGAGGAGGCGGTGGCGGGAGGAGGGGCGGACCAGGGGAAAAACAAATACACAAAATGGAGGGTCAAAGGCGAGCACAGCCAGGGGCAGCAAATGCACAGCGTTATGAAAGCCTTACACGCACGAGACAGCTGAGAAGTCAGAGTTACTGCCTCAGCGACGTCGCGCTGCTAATTAAATAAATAAGGCGACAGTGCGGCACAATTAAATAATTAAATCGACAGTGCAGCGCTATTCAGGAGGTACAAATTAAATCGGCAGTTCAGCGCTATGGAGCGACAGTGCAGCGCTAGCAAATAAATGAATGCAGGACAATGCAGCGTTGGGAGCTGAAAATTGGTAAAGCAGAACGATTCCAGCGTGAGGGTCAGCTGGAGCGTGGAGGAGCAACCGGACGGAATGAGGGTCCAGGCTTGCCACCGGGACTTAAGTGTCCCTTGACATGGCACTAGGGCTTGATTGTCCCTTTATTGACATGCAACAAGTAGTAATACAGGTTGTTTGTGGATTTTCCAGAGATGGGTGGGGGCGGGGTTACATTTACTAATAAAGTCTGGCTAACATCTGCCACCACACATCAAACCCCAAGTCCTGCCTATGCCAAACAGCAAGAAGAGCCAATGGGGGGTGGTTTATGAAGGTCTGGCTAGCAGTAGCCATTGAACATCAGGCTCCATGGATAGTTTATGTTTTCACAAGAGTGTCAGCCATTGATGTATATGCAGCTGTCATTTGTTCAATTTATATAATCAAGAAGTCCTCTGACTAGAGAGTGCTGCTCTTATCAATTTATTTATTGACAAAAGTTAGCCATGGTGTTTCTAACTGGCTCTGGTATGAGCAGACGCGTTTTCAAGGCATTAGTCCTGTATCATGTAGCTACATGTCTTTGTGGATTGTCTCAGGGGGGGATAGATAGGTAGACCCAGAAGTAAACTCTTATCCAGTATTAATATGTTTGACTACTGAGTATCCCTTTCTTACATTTTGATTTAGTTTTTTTAATCTGAACATTGCTTGCTTTGAGGAAAGGACACGTGTTCTACTAATTGTACACCTGCAGTCAAAAATGGTCTTTTATACCCAAGATGGATTATAATTGATAAATGCATCCTGGATATAAACTGTGTCTTATTAATGTTAGATCAAACATTAATGAATGTTATGATAGAATGAAAAGACAGAAAAGGAAATACCTTCAGTAAAAAGGTCTTAGCATTCTTGTCATAGAATGCATGTGGTTATATTAAATTCAATGTGATTAGTGATCTGCATGTCATGAAGCGCTCTGAAGTGGATTGCTCCCTTCACAGGTACTGCAAAACTGTCATGGGACCTAGCGCGGCCCTCCTGTGGGGTCCTGTGGGAGTTCCATGGGGTAATGCCGGACAGCGCAAGTGTTAAAACGTGAAGCTTGCACTGTCTGGTGCAACCTTGGGGTGCTGCTTGTTCAATGGTACTGCTAGAGTACCACGGTACTGCAGAAAATAATGTAGTGTAGGTGTCCGTGGGTGGGAACGTTGCACGACTGAGGGTGGTTGGTCAGAAATGGGACGAGGGCCGTGTTCGGTTGAGGGTTGGTCGCTCACGCTGGATTGGGTGCCGGCTGGACAACTATCTACATCTGGGTGTTGTAAGTTTTGTTGCACCCGGTTTTTGCCTGTGCACAATCCCTCATCGATTGCCCGTTCCCTCCAGACTCGTGAGTCCCCTCAGGTATCCAATCCCCTGCTACACACAGTTTTGCTCTGTTCCAAATCCTTTGGAAGCAAACAACCACCTGTGCTCAAACTACCACACATGGGTGGGCCCGCCTCTTCGACTCACTGTATTTGTCCTGTGCACAACTCCTTCATGGATAGCTCCCTCCAGACACCCAAGCCCTCTTAGGAGACCAGGGGGCGTATTATCAAGAATGGCATTAAAAATTATCGCCGGTTTAGCGGCAGAAAATTGCAGTTAAAGCTGCAATAATGGGCTTAATAATGTGCCCTTGAGAAGTCCAATAGAAGTACATGTTCTGGTGTGAACATGGGCTTCTATTGGAATTCACCGTTCTTGATAATATGCCCCCAGATTCCTACTATCCACGGCTTTTGCCCTGTTCCGAACCCAGTGAGAACAGACAACTCTTTGTAGGCGGCCCACTGCACATGGGCAGACCAGCCTCTGCGGTGCACCTTCTTTATTATTATGTTTCTTATACAGCGCCTGAATCGACCCCCGAAGTGGTATCTCCGCGCTTGCCTTGGGAACCCGTCCAGGCTTTTCCCTGTGAGATAGCCCCTACAGGGCATCCCCAAGGTGAAAGCCAGGCATCCCGCCGCGGGGGGCCGTTGTGGAGATTAAGCAAGCTTAATGCCCAGAGTTGCAGAGTGTGAACCCATGATTAGGTCAGGCACCGAAGCGAGAATTATCGAGTCCATGGACATTTGAGCTCAAGACCCTGCCGCGTCGGGAATTGAACCCTGGTTCCGGGTCTGACCTCTGCTTCAGAGTCTGCCTGCTCTAACCAGTGAGCCACACTTCTCCACACACTTTGCCTTGTGGAAAAAAACACACAGTGCCCACTCCCTCCAAACACCCACGCCTCCTTAGGTGGGCAAGCTCCTGAGACACACAGCCTTCGCCCAGTAGTGAACCTTTTATAACTAACTTCTTGAGGGAAATGAACCACACAAGTAGACAAAGACCGGCTGCACACGGTCTGTGCCCTGTGCACAACTCTTCACAGAGAGCACACCACCTGCAACCACCCATGCCCCATTAGGAGGCAAGCTCCTACCATGTGAAGCCTTTGTCCTGCACCAAACACTTAGCAGATAATCGGCCTCTTGTGGGCAATCAACCCCACACGGGTGGGCAAGAAGCTGGTGGGTGCTGTCTTCACTGTTATGCACAACATCTCATAGAGGACCCACTCCCTCCAGACACTCAAGCCCCCTTAGGAGGCCAAGCCCTTACTACGTACAGCCATCCCCTGTACTAAATCTTTTGTGAATAGCCAACCTCTTGTAGGCAATGAACGAGACATAGGTAGGCAGGTTCCTGCAGTGCAGTCTTTGCTCTTGCCCAACCCCTCATGGAGAGCATACTCCTTCTAGACGCTCAACCCCCGTTAAGTGGCCATGTCCATACGATGCACATCCTACACTCTGGACTGAACCTTTGCAGATAGCGGACCCCTCATGGGCAACCAAACACACATTGGTGGGCTAGTATCTGCAACACAGAGACTTTACCCTGTGCACAACCCCTCAAGGGGAGCCCACTCCTTTCAGGTACAGAAGCCCCCTTAGGAGGCTAAAGCCCTACTAAGAATGGCTTTCGCTCTATTCTGAATCCTTTGCAGATAGATAACCCATTGTGGGCAAGCAACTTGGCATGGGTGGAAAAGTCCCCGCTGCTCATTGTTTTTGCGCTGTGCACAAGTTCGCACAGAGAAGCGCGCTCTAGAGTGTACCTTTTATGGCCAGCATGTGCCTCTGTAGTAGACTATAAGAATATAAAAGTACAAAGTTATCATTTAGTAATGTACTTTTATATTCTTATAGTCTACTACAGAGGCACATGCTGGCCATAAAAGGTACACTCTAAGTTATCATTTAGTAAGGTGGCACTGTCTGGCTAATTTAGAGATGACCACAACAATTATTAATTCAATATACATTTAAAATGACTATAACCTGCTGCCCAAGCCACTCTTATTCTTATAGTTGCGGGCGCTTGGAATAGTCCGAATTATCACACTTGTGGTATTGTGAAGGTTAGTAGTTGTGTTGTTACTAAAAAAAAAAAGAGAAAACAAGTTATCATTTAGTAAAATATTTTTATAAATGTATAGTTCTGATGTAGCGTGCTATTGCAATTATCAAAGTGCAATTGTATTGCTATATGTACATGTTATATTTTGCGTACTCTTATAACAGAAGACCTACCTCTTATTGTTATGTATAGACTGCTCTAGCAGACTAGAACGATATAGCAACGTGAACAGACGTACATGACAAACAACAATTGATAAACTTTAATAAAAAAAATTAGTTTATTTTTTTGGGTAGGGGGATTCAATTGAAAAGAAATGAGGGTATCTGAATTTGGAGTTTGAAGAAGAATTTTTTTTTTTTCAGTTGGCATCAATGTAGGGACTCATAAACAACAAGAGAGATAGGGAGAGTCATGAACACTCTTAGTCCCCAAACTGTATTAGACATCAACAACAAAAGAGTGTTCCTGTTCTGTTTCAGGTGGAAAAAGGCACAGAGCACAAGGAACCCACAAAGCCCATTCGGTTTGTTAATAAAGCCCTCACTCACCGACCTGGTCGGTGACTTGCTTCATCATCGGGCCCCACCGGGTGTGACCGAATGCCACCCCGGTGTGCTGCGACGCCAGAATTACTGCGGAGCTGGTCTTGTGAGGGTGGGAGGGCTATGTGAAAAATTATGTGAATAGTGTGAAGTGGTGACTTAAAATTGCCTTGTATGTATCAAAAAATTAATTTAATCAAAGATCATCAAGGACAAGATTAAAAAATGTGATGGCGAGTAAGGCCAACTAATTGTATGGTCTACTCCCACTAGCATTAAGTGACAACGTGAGTGGTCAACATGAACATGTTTCAGCCGGTGTGGTATAATTAACCTGGCATTCGTCAGGACCTATGGTGTTAAACCTCGGCGGTATGGGCACTCTAACGCCCACCCAACCAGAGGACTTGAAAGTTAAAAGATCTGTGAAGTGCAAAAAAGGGGGGGGGCGGGCTTCACCACCCGAAGGTAGGACGCACACACCTCCGGTCTCTAAAGTTTTAGAGACAAAAAATTAAAATGCACTTCACCAGGGATGAAAATCCACCCCAAGACCGCGGGAGGGAGGGGACGGCGCATTTGGCACATCGCCCACGGCGCCCGTCTCCTGCAGGTACGCCTATTCAGCCCTCGGGACCGGGTCTCGTCTCGTCGAGACCCGGTCCCGAGGGCTGAATAGGCGTACCTGCAGGAGACGGGCGCCGTGGGCGATGTGCCAAATGCGCCGTCCCCTCCCTCCCGCGGTCTATGGGGTGGATTTTCATCCCTGGTGAAGTGCATTTTAATTTTTTGTCTCTAAAACTTTAGAGACCGGAGGTGTGTGCGTCCTACCTTCGGGTGGTGAAGCCCGCCCCCCCCCCCTTTTTTGCACTTCACAGATCTTTTAACTTTCAAGTCCTCTGGTTGGGTGGGCGTTAGAGTGCCCATACCGCCGAGGTTTAACACCATAGGTCCTGACGAATGCCAGGTTAATTATACCACACCGGCTGAAACATGTTCATGTTGACCACTCACGTTGTCACTTAATGCTAGTGGGAGTAGACCATACAATTAGTTGGCCTTACTCGCCATCACATTTTTTAATCTTGTCCTTGATGATCTTTGATTAAATTAATTTTTTGATACATACAAGGCAATTTTAAGTCACCACTTCACACTATTCACATAATTTTTCACATAGCCCTCCCACCCTCACAAGACCAGCTCCGCAGTAATTCTGGCGTCGCAGCACACCGGGGTGGCATTCGGTCACACCCGGTGGGGCCCGATGATGAAGCAAGTCACCGACCAGGTCGGTGAGTGAGGGCTTTATTAACAAACCGAATGGGCTTTGTGGGTTCCTTGTGCTCTGTGCCTTTTTCCACCTGAATCAATGTAGGGACACCAACTTGTCTCTAATTGATGGACTTTGTTCACCCACAACACCTATCTTCATACATTTGCAGCAGTAAATGCGCATAATGATGTATGCAGCGTTGACATTGTCCTGCCTCTGGAGGGCTTGAGATGGTGAAGCATCTTCGGGTTACAGTGAGGGCCCAGCAGAAGACGTAGATGCCTTCTCCTCGTTGCATCTTCGCTCAGCACAAGCTAGCAGGGCCCGACTGGGAACCAAAACTGGCCCTGGCAAAGTGCTCGGCCAGCCGCCGCGCTCTTTGCCTGTGCCGGTTTTCGTCCAATTTAAATCGGCCCTGTGACAAAATCGGCCCACAGGGGCTCAAAACCGGCCCCCACCCGTGCGGCGCACCGAGGGATTGACCGGTGCCCGCAACGGCCAGTCCGGGCTTGCAAGCTAGGGTTCTGGGATTCCACTCCTTCAACTGTTCTTTCATGCCAGGAGCACCAAAGGAGTCCTTGTTGGCAGTATCATAGCTGAACTCCTTCTGGCAGATATTGCAGGTCACTTTCCTGGCAGATGCCTTCTTCTCTCCCAGAGGATGGAGAAAAGCTCCCACACAATGGACTCTGAGGTGGTCCTGGCTGTATCCTCCTGCTCCCCTTTCAGCTGCCCACATCTCTGCTCGCCATAGGTCCTTTCTTTGGAAGTTGAAATCCTCAATACAATTGGAGGTCTCCAAACAAACATCAGAGAGCAGCACACAATGTGGACACACCCAAGTGCTGATCCCAAATGAGGTTTGAAAGGGCGGGACCTTCCTGTAAATGGAACAAGACACTGCTTTCAACACTATTAGCTGTCTTCTCTTTCTGTCATATGTAGCTCTGTTCTATAGTCAGGTAGCATGGTACCACCACACTCAGACATGCAGAAGCTTCACAAAAAGACACAGGTCATCCTCACTAATTGTGCCTATGACAAACACTCTAGGCTCAAAGCTAAATTAAAATCACTCTTATATACCAGTAACAATTTTTACATATTCATGGGTCCCTCAGTACTCCTGCAAGACCCGTAATAGGAAGTAAACCATGTACATGTGTCCCACAGGACCCTTCCATTGGCACTGTGAGCCCCATAGGAATATGGCGGTAACAATGCGAGGTAAAACAAATAATGTGGTGGAGGCGGCGGCCCACAAGACAAGAGGGAGGAGGTAAGTGGGTAACCGCTGTTTGATGTTTTGCTTCATTACACTGGCATTTGTACAATTTGTAACCCTGGACAGGAACTCTGCTTCGCTGGTGGAGCTTTCGGATTTCTGCATACTCCGCGTTCTGTGGAGAATGCAACGTTCATGCAAAACTTCCTACTCCGCAGCGGTAGGACTTCGCTTGCGCAAGCAGTCCTACACGACGTAGGTCTGACATAGGGGATTCTGTAGGACCTCGGCAAGGTGGAGGAGGCAGCCCCGAGACGCCACGATAAAGGTAAGTGTTTTTTATTTACCTTAATTTTTATTTTATGAATATTTATTGAGGGGGCATGGACGGGCGGAGCGGAGCAGAGCTCTACAGAGTTTTTGCCCAACTCTGTGGAGCTCCGCATAGAGCAACTCTGCCTGCTCTGCCCGGGGTTAACAATGTGTACCGGGCTTCATGGCATTCCATGGACCACTTCCCCACTGCCCTAGATACCGTTATCATCATTATTGTCGCTGCTGTGTGATTTTATTCTTGCCTAACCCTGCTTTGAAGTACCAGCTCATCAGGATATTTGTTCCCCAGCCTGCTATGGGACAGTGCTGGGAGACGGCCCCCTTCATTTTTCCTGCATCTGTGGGGGAGGGGGTATTGAGGGGAGATATACTGGATTCTTGAACTCATGGATTTTTAGTGCCCCTTAACTGACCTCTTCCTGCTTTATATGGAAACCAGAGCAATGGGGAAAAAGAAGCTACAGTTTGATGTTCCTACCAGTGCAGTCTTAATGCATGGTCACGCTGGGCAGTTCCTCAGCAGCCCAATGAGCATAGGGGTACCCCAGGCTAATCTATGCAGCATTTCTATTCCTGTGAGTGGTTTTGTAGACAGGGCCCAGTGCACTGCTTTCCCTGGGGCCCTACAATGCTGTTAGGACATCCCTGATTCCTACATTCCATACCATCTACCCTATAGACGCATTCCTGCAACATGCCGTGGAAATCTTTAGTAAAGAAATTGAATCAACTGAATGTCTCCTATCCCTCTCGTCTACCATCTCGCCATCTCTGGAGACTTTTGACACCCAGCCAGGTGGGTCCAGGGATGTATCCAGGAAAGCCAACATTTTGGTGTCATGATACAACAGAATCACTGCCAGTACTGCTACGCTATTCTGAAAATCTTTTTAGGGAAGCCTATTGATATAAAACAATAAGTACCATGGATTTCTTTTTCAATCTGGAATCAATCTATTTTTTTTATATTTAGTTTTTCATATCAATTTTTTTTTCATTTTCATATATTTAACACATAATAGACATTTGCACCTTGATATACCTAGAAAACAAGATAAGTAAATTGCATTCACTCTCTCTCTTTCTCACGTTCTGTTACATACATACATCCATACAATCAACAATCTGTCTCATGAAAAAAACTGATAATTTTACAAAAATACTATATACATTTGACATCTATATAATAACAAAGCCATGGACAATTTTTTTGCAAGTCGATATAGATTATAACATTGTGAGTGCATTCCTATGGCTAAAAGAAAAACTGGTCTACGCGTTTCGCACTCCCTCAGTTGAGGGTAGTTCTCTTCAGGACCACGTAGCTTGAACTTAATTAGCTGTTCTCACTTATGAGAAATGAGGTGTCTTCTAGGTCTGATATTTCTTTTTCTCTTCTTATCCTTTTTGAGGTCAGGTGATAAAGCTTCATAGCTTTCCAAAGTGCTGTCGCAGTAGTTTTATTGTTTATGCTTAAATCTCGGACGCGGACATTTTTCAGCTGCCGGTTCCGGTATGTCTGTTCCTCGCAGTCTACTTCCTCGTTTGCAGTTCAATCAAACATCAACATTTTGGTGTCAGGCCATCCTGATAAGTGACTAGCTGTAAGTTGGAGTGTAAGTATGAATAGGGAGAAGTTGAGTTTTTGATTGTGTTTTGAAGCATGAGTTTCTGAGGATAGACTTGTGTTTCTGTGTTGAGCTGTTTGGATATCTGATGATGATTGTGGGTTCAGTTGGTGGATTGATCACTTGTGTTAATGTACTATTCATATTTGCAATCCCATTTGGAGAATATTTTATTATCGGACTGAATTAAGTTGTTTATCGGATTTGTCGTAAATCCAAGATCTCAAGATATTGCTTATTTTTCTGTATTTTGCTGTGTAGTGTGAGGCGCCACAAACACATATGGGGGCTCTGAATTTACTGTTTCCTTTTCAGGCTTGAAAGATTAACATGAGTCCTGGTGCTTACCCTGAATGAATGGTGTGGAGTACATTAGCTTGGAGGTAAATTTCTGCTTTTCAGAGTTTGCCTAGCAAGAGTTTTGTAGGTTATTATGGTCTGTTCTCTTATTCATTTTCGTCTCTTATTTTGATTTTCTTATTCTGGCTTGTATTTGAGTTTAAGGGTTTGCAATTGAGTTGTTTTTAAAAAAATACTGACTTTTATTCCTTACTAGAGTAAACAGACAAAGGATAGTAAGTAGTTTAAAGTGGTTCCATGCTTGTTTGTTTGTTCAGGAAGAAGTCGCTCTGTGATTGGTTGTTTAGCCAGACAACTGTGTGTGTTCTGATTGGTTGGTTGCTGACATAGCTGTGCAGTGATAGGATGACCTATGACCTAACCACGCTGTGATAGGCTGTTGTTTGCTAAGTTTATATACAGTGTTTTATTGCAATTTTTAGTTTGTTTAGGTGCAAATCGTGGATTACTTGTTCACACAGCCCAAAGCTAAGGATGATATACCTAGAGAATGCAGGAATTGCCAAGAGAAGTAATGTCAGCATTTGAACGGATGACAGAGATTGGGTATTATACCTACACCTGGATTTCTGACTGGAATAAATACACAGCACATGATAAGGCTTTACAATTTCCTATGGAGAGTACCTTTCATATAACAAAGTTACATTTTCCAAGACGATCTAGGTATGATATGAGGCCAGTGCCCAGAACTACATAGTTTGAGGCTCTCAATAGATAGGATTGCATGGCGATGGAAAAAAAGAGAGAAAAAGAAAGATAGAACTATAAAAAAAAAGTAGAAGTTGGTTAGTGAATTAGATTGCCAAGAGAAAGGTTGGAGAGAAGACATAAATGAATGTGTAAAGACATTTACTGCTATAGTTTCTGGAAGACAGCAAGTTAAAGAGAAAAATAAAACAAAAGATGATGGGTCAGATGATGATGATGATCAAATCATAAGTGAAATATTGAAATCAAGACCTCCTCCATATACTGATAGACCAATGAAAGCAACCCAGACTGCTGTAGGGGTTGATAAGGATGCTCGGGAGATACAGGAATAGTACATGCTTAGAAGCTCCTACTGGAATTGTACCATGTGCCCAACAGATGTTGCAGTCACAAGGGTGGTACCTAGTACATATGGATGTGGGGTACTATAGGATCAGAGACAAAATACTCCTCTGATATTCCTCTGAGAACAGTGGCAGTAGAGCCACCTCCTAAGGAAAATTGTATTGGAATTATAAAAAATAGAATTTGGGGAAATCCTACAAGGGAATGGGGCACATGAAAGAAGAATCTTGATGTGATAATGAAGTACATGACAAATTGGAAGAATTATCTAATTAATTATTAAAATTGACATTAGTAAAATGGAAAATTTAAAACAAAATTATAAAATGAATTTAACACATAAGGCAATCCACAAAATGGACTTAATCACTTTAAGGGCTCATATCAAAGAGTAAATTGAGAAAAAGAGAGACTGGAATGGCTTGAATTATATATCCGGGTAAATCGAAAAAGGTTGACAGTGAATAAAAGGAAAAGGAAAGAGACTGAGGGAAAGGCAAGAAATAATGCAAGTGATTCAAAGTTGGAACAATTTCGATGACAGAGTTCCTTTTAACCCCTTCGATGCTCATGACGGAACGCTTCCATCATGAGCGTCGGTTGGCCTGTGCTCATGACGGAACCGTTCCGTCATGAGCCCGTTGGTTCATTAGAACCTTCAGCACAGCGCGAGAATTCGCGCCGCGCTGAAGGTGTTAAGGGAAGTACCCAGATGGATAAAGACCGTCCAGGTCCAAGTATAAGTGTGCACACCACCACCTGCAAGTGGAATTTCCTCTTTCTCCAAATTCATATTACTTATTCAGTGGTCTTAGACAAAACACTTGGAGGGAGTCGCACAAAACACAAATTGCGAATAATTAAATAAAAAAAGAAGGTTAAAAACCAGAGTGCTAGATGGACATTTATAAGAAATCTGTATCTCATCAGGTGAATGTGGCAACAGGGGACTACAAAGATGCACCCTGAAGAGTGTGTGGTAGTTCGCAAATATGTTCATAAAGGTAGTCTCAACAAAAGATGAAGAGGGCCTTTGCAAGTATTTTTGACAACAAATATCTGTCAACTGTGCAGGTGTGCCTCAGAGGATCCACGCTTCTCACACAAAGAGAGTAAGAGTAGTAGTGTCTAAGTCAGAGTTCAGGATTGGGCTCAAGCGAAAGTCTAGAAGAAGAAAAAGAGAGAAAGGTTGTCATTGAAAAAGGAAATGTTGAAGAAATTCCAGGAAAGAGAACTTGCAGACAGAGACATTGTGAGCCAGAAAAAGAGACTTTTAGAGACAGTTGAATTCAGAAAGTAGTGGAAGCGAATCACTGGTTGCCAAACGATCCACCAGAAGGAGAATTCCAAACCGAATATATGCCTAGTCTGAATGGGTGTACTTAGCACAGTAGCAGAAGAGGAGGAAGTAAGTGAAATTGAAGAGGATTCGTTTTTGAAGGAACAAGTGCCAAATGCAGTTTTGAAACTGGCTCAGATCATGATACTGAAATTGAAGAAGAGCCCACCTGAAAAGTGAAATCGAGAATTTGAATATACAGCTTTGATAAAAATATTAACAGAATTAGAAAGATATGTGCTTATGGACTGAAAAAACGATTGAGTCTGGTTTATCTACTTAATAAAATAAACCGTAATGCATCTAGTTGATCTGTGACAGATTTCACACATGAACTTTTAAAAATGACTGAAAATCCGATATTGATTTCGCTTCAAGATATTTATTATGTTTTTCTGAAATAAGAAGAAAAGATGAAGTTATTATTGTTTTGAAGGAAATTGTGGTTGATTTTTTTATTTTTGCCATAAAAATAATTTTGTCTCAAACAAGAAGATGAGAAATAGTAAATGCAATAAATTGTAGTGATGACGATATTAATCATAACAATATTAGTATTAGCTAGCCTGTTGGTGTGCTTACTAACTCCTATAGAAAATGTTTCAGATCATATAAGAAGCAATGTTTGAAGTAAGAAATAATTGTGATGTATTTAAACAAATGATACCAGAACATCAAGAGCATTCAGTAAATGGTTTTAAGGATAATGCATATACTAAATTGATTAGGGAGTATACAGAGATAATGAATGTTAATAGGTGCTACATATGTACTTACCTACCCACATCGACTTGAGAGGCTGAACATATTTATAATTAGAAACTTGTTAAGAACTGTATTGTAGTGTTTTCATATCAATGTTTAATCATAAGGATTTCCTTTCTTTCACTGATTTTAGTGTATCTTAAAAGAATCTTTATCACTGAGAATACTTGGGAAATGAATGTGGTGAGTATTTGAGAATAATTGAACAAAAAGCATATATGATACTGATACTAACTTTAATAGACATAGTTTGTGTCTATTGAATAAAGAGAAGCATAACTTTATTAAATAAATTAATTAAAGAGAAAAGTGAAAATGGTGAGAAATGTGGAGGAGCAGATGGTTGCTTTAGAAGTACTAAAAGAAGAAGAATTTATGTTTTTAGGTTTACATCCTAGATTGAAAATAGAACAGGAAATAAGAGGTGAAATATGTATGGTAGGGTTTATCCAATAGTAGAGAAGAAAGCAGAGTTTGTAGGCGAGAGTGTGTGGCAAATAAAATAAGGTCAGTGGAAATCTATTGTTTGGAGAAGAATCCATAATGAGGGGAATCTATTATGACTGCTTATTTTAACTTGCCAAAGAAACTGGGTGGTTTATGTTATGTGGCTTTACGTTTCCCTAGAATTTATCATGTAGCTCAGTTAGATGATGAACATAGCTTAAGGAGGGTGAAACAAAGCTCTGGACAGGTAGTTTCAGACATTTTAGGAGTTATTATTCCTTAAGTGGGGGTAGCAATGGATGCTGCGAAGATTAGAGAATTGTCTACAGTAGTAGTTAGACTTGCTGTAGATACAACAGGGTCTTTTAGGTAAATAAACATAGAGATGGTAGCCATAAGGCCACTGGTCATACAGAATCATCTTGCTTTAGATATTCTTTTGGTGAAAGAGGGCAGTGTGGAAAGTAATTAAAGCTGAGGTATTGTACTTACATACCAGAATATAGTGGAGCAATTGATTAGCTTATTACTAACATAACTAATTTGACTCATGAGATTCGATTTTTTGGGGGGAATACCAGGACTATGGGAAACTGTAGTATCCTGGATGAGTGAGTTAGGGAAAAGATTCCAAGAGAAAAGTGCAGTTAAATAGATACAGCCAACGCGTTTCACCCGTTGCAGGCTTCTTCAGGGCTGCAACACACATAAATACACAAACATTAATTCTCAACTAATACAGACAGATTTTACAACGTGAATTCCAAAGCAAAAATGTTTAACAAACGAGCAAAGATAACAAAAAACCAGCATACAGTGAAGATCTTAGAAAACATATTTTTGAAAACATCAATGTCAATGTCTCACAAAATGTATACAAAGAATGGAAGAGTACACAAAAAGTAAATATATCGGTGTTTGGAAATGCCAGTACAAACAAAATTATGCCAAACAGTACAAGGGAAACAAATACACAAAATATGAAAACACCTTAGATGTATATAATTAATTTCATATCATAGGTGTCTGATAAAACGACGTATAGTCGACAAGAGTGAATAGAATAAAAACATGATGTTAGTTATCAGAAACTGGATGGCATCTAATTTAAACACGTCAGGGAATAGAAAATAGTTTGCATGTAATGGTCCAATCCATCATGAACACAAAAAGAATTCCACTTACCACCCAAGCCTGTGGAATTCTTCCAAAAAGTGGATAGATCCTATTCTTATGGAAATTTTTGCTTTGGAAGTCACGTTGTAAAATATGTGTGTATTCGTTGAGAATTAATGTTTGTGTATTTATGTGTGTTGCAGCCCTGAAGAAGCCTGCAACGGCTAAAACATGTTGGCTGTGTCTATTTAACTGCACTTGTCTCTTAGAATCTTAAACTATTTAAATAAAGGATAAAGAAAATGCAAGACCTCTTCTCGCTTAATATCATCATTGCTAGGCATTCATGCCATGTACCTTGTTTAAATGCTTACATTGCCTCTCAGATTCCTGTTGTGTATAATTTAATATTTGTGGTTTAGTGGTGGCAAACCATACTCTGGGGTGGGGATATGTAAACTTGTTTGTTTGTGTCTCTGCACTTAATCATAACACACGAGTCGGTGCTTTAGTACGTTTTCCTGGCCATCATTGTTCATTTAGTCGGGTTAGGGTAAAGCTTTAGTAAAGTAGTTGAATGGTTAAGTGATATTGGTAATGTTGTTTTTAAGTCAGTATTAACGCCTATAATAATCATGATGATTTGTGCAATTATTATATTTCTTTTACTATACCTGTTAGAGTTTATAATTAGTAGACATAATAGTCGGCCTAAAAGTAATAATAAATCAAAGAAGAGGAATCAAAGAAGAAATCAATGGGTCTAGAAATGGGCAACTACAGTGATTGGGGTAATCAGCAACGATAGAGGAGGATGTCATATTATCTAAGAGGATGAAGGTTTCAATTAACTAATGACTGATTAATAAACTTTTTAATAGGGTTATATTGATTAATCAAAAAATAATCAGAGGGCGAAGGTTATTGAAGTTTTTTGTAATTTCAATTTTGGGCGACCAATAATGTGTTAAAATTAGTGGGGCTGATTCACAGACAGACTTAAGACAGACTTAAGACAGAATCCTAACTTAAGTCTGTCTTAAGTCTGTCTTAAGACAAAATCCTAACTTCTGTGAATACCAAATGTAGTAAGTTTAGGATTGTATCTTAAGTTAGTTCTGTGAATCGGGCCCAGTGGATTTAATGATGCATATTGTTCTAACCAATGAACTAATGAAGTTACCCTTAAAATGATTTGATTGTTTTGTTTGGAAGAGTGATTAATAATGTACTATAGTTATGCCACATTGCCGTGCGAGACAATATTTATTTAAAATGTATGGCGTTTTTGGTGTTCAACTCAGCTCACTCCTGAATATCCCCCTCCTAATCAGGGACCGGCTGCTATTTTTCTTCACAGGTTGTTAAAAAACTAATGAATGGATGGAATTGTACAGTCCTCAACCTCATGGACCTACGACGCCACCGAACTCTACGCACTCAACGCCGGTCGAAACCCGGGCTGCTACCGGGCCACCCCGAGACGCACCCACGGACACTTCTGCTGCCACTCCTGCAAGTTTGCCTGCATCCGGACCTGCACTACACCTGTATCGATCAAGCCAAACCACAACAGCAACCACCTCAAGTGCATCCTGCTCAACACCCGCTCCATCCACATACACGCCGTCGAGCTCTGGAACCTGTTCGACACCACAGCCCCAGACGTCGCCTTCCTCACGGAAACCTGGATGAACGCCTCCTCAGCACCATCGCCATCCCGGACGGCTACAAGATCATCCGGAGGGACCGCGTCAACCAGACAGGAGGAGGCATCGCCATCATCCACAGGAACACCTCCCGCATCACGACCAACACCAACGACACCCTGACAACCGCTGAACACCTGCACTTCCAGATCCACATCAACCCCAAGACCACCCTCAGAGGAACCCTCATCTACAGACCCCCGGGACCACGCACACAATTCAGCGAAGACATCGCCGACTTCATCAGCCCGCACGCCCTCCCCTCCGCTGACTACATCCTCCTCGGGGACCTCAACTTCCACCTAGAGAACAACAACAACCGCAACCCCACCACCCTGCTGGACAACCTCGCCAACCTCGATCTCAAGCAACTGGTGACCACCCCCACCCACGGCGCCGGACACACACTCGACCCCGTGTTCTCATCCAGCAAGGACCTCGCCTTCAGCCACGCCACCGGATTCCACTGGACGGACCACAGCTGCGTCCACTTCAGCTTCAGCAGGACCACGATCCACCACCACCAGCAACAGGTTGCACGCAGAAGCTGGAACAAGATCACAGCCGACCAGCTCGCGACCTCCCTGAGCATGAACCCTCCCACCACCACAATGAACCCTAGCCAGGCGGCCACCAACCTCGCAAAGTGGATCAGCGACTGCGCAGACGACCTCGCCCCTCTGAAGACCCCGCCTAGCAGACCCGGCAGCAAGAAAGCCCCTTGATTCACCGACGAACTCTATAGCTCAAAGTAGAACTGCCGTGACCTCGAGAAAGCCTGGCGCAGAGACCCAACACCGAACAACATGGCTGCCCTGAAGCTCGCCACCCGAAAACACCACCAACTGATCCACGCCACCAAGAAGTCTGCATTCAAGGAACGACTGGACAACAACGCACACAACAGCAAGGAACTCTTCAACATCGTCAAAGAGCTCTCCAATCCCAACGCCGGAAACAATGACATCACCCCGTCACAAGACCTCTGCAACTCCCTGGCCTCCTACTTCCACAACAAGATCACAGACATACACAACAGCTTCAGCACCCAACCGACGCACGCCACGACTGAACCACCGCCCCCCACCACCACCCTCCACGCCTGGACCCCGATCAGCACCGAAGACACCATCCGCACGATGAACTCGATCCACTCCGGATCTCCGACCGACCCCTGCCCTCACCACGTCTTCAACAAGGCCGACGCTGTCATCGCACCCCACCTGCGGGACATCATCAACACCTCCTTCGACACCGCGACCTTCCCGGAGAGCTGGAAGCACGCCGAACTCAGCGCCCTACTAAAGAAGCCATCAGCCGACCCCACCGACCTCAAGAACTACCGCCCCAACTCGCTGCTCCCGTTTCCTGCAAAAGTCATCGAAAAGACCGTCAACAAGCAGCTGGCCGCCTTCCTCGAGACGAATGGATCCCTCGACCTCTCTCAGTCTGCCTTCCGGGCCAACCACAGCACCGAGACCGCCCTGATCGCAGCCACCGATGACATCCGAGCCCTGCTCGACAACGGGGAAACAGCGGCCCTCATCCTCCTAGACCTCTCCGCGGCCTTCGACACTGTCTGCCACCGCACCCTTGTGCAGCGCCTCAGCAACGTCGGAATCCAGGAGAAGGCACTGGAATGGATCATCTCCTTCCTCGCAGGAAGGACACAGAGAGTCCGCCTCCCCCCGTTCAGATCAAAAGCCACCGAAGTCATCTGCGGCGTTCCTCAAGGCTCCTCACTCAGCCCAACCCTCTTCAACGTCTACATGAGCCCCCTCGCGGCCATCGCACGCCAACACAACCTCAACATCATCTCCTACGCCGACGACACCCAGCTGATCCTCTCCCTCACCAACGACCCCGCAACTGCCAGAGCCAACCTACACGAAGGGATGACAGAAGTAGCCAAGTGGATGATGAACAGCCGCCTGAAACTGAACTCGGACAAGACGGAAGTCCTCATCCTGGGATCCTCACCCTCCGCCTGGGATGACTCCTGGTGGCCCCCGCCCTGGGCAGCGCACCCAAACCAACAGACCACGCACGCAACCTGGGCTTCATCCTGGACTCCTCCCTCTCCATGACCAGACAAGTCAACGCTGTCTCCTCATCGTGCTTCAACATCCTGCGCATGCTACGAAAGATCTTCCGGTGGATCCCCACCGAGACCAGGAAGACGGTCACCCAGGCCCTCGTCACCAGCTGACTGGACTACAGCAACTCCCTCTACGCGGGAACCACCACCAAACTCCAGAAAAGACTCCAGCGGATCCAGAACGCCTCAGCACGACTCATCCTGGACATCCCCCGTCGCAGCCACATCTCCCAACACCTGAGAGATCTGCACTGGCTCCCGGTCAACAAGAGAATCACCTTCTGTCTCCTCACCCACGCACACAAAGCCCTGCACAACCAAGGACCAGCATACCTCAACAGCTGCCTCAACTTCTACGCTCCCACACGCCAGCTTCGATCGACCAGCCACGCCCTCGCCGCCATCCCCCGGATCCGAAGAGCCACCACAGAAGGAAGGTCCTTCTCCTTCCTGGCCGCCAAGATTTGGAACTCCCTCCCGACCCACCTCCGCCTGACCCAGGACCACCTTGCCTTCAGGAAACAGCTCAAGACCAGGCTGTTCGAGCAGTAGCGGACCCCCCCCTCCCCTAGCGCCTTGAGACCCTCCGGGTGAGTAGCGCGCTATATAAATGCCTTGATTGATTGATTGATTGATTGATTGATTGATTGATTAGAAATCTCTCACAGATGACATACAGTATACATTGAAGCTTTCTTCACAACAGGACCAGTGTCAGTTGAAGTCTCAGAAACGTGAAGTTTTAGACATTAAGGGAAGTCCTCTCTCTGCACATACTAATGGAAAACACTAGGAAACTATGACAGCTTGGGCATTAAGATAAGCACCCTCTGTGCAGATACTAAAAAGAACAGTGAAACCTCTGGTTGATGCAACAGGTCAGGGGGTTCACACACACCGATGGACACACACCTGACCTCATCTTCACCTCTTTCAATGGCTTCAAGGTCACTGCAGCCACACCACTCACCTGGACCGACCACAACCTTGTCCACTTCCAGATCAACACCCATCACTGCAAAAACATGCCACTATAGGTCAGGCCAGGCACAGCAGGAACAGCATCATGAAAATAGACTGGCCACACAACCTATGCCAGAATCAACCTAATCCAAACGAAAACATAACCAGCGACATCAACCGATTCGACAAGTGGATCACAGGATGTGCCAACTCCCTGGCACTCCGCAAACAAAACCACCAGAAGAGAACATGGAAGCAGGCCAGTTGGCACACAGAGGAACTCTGATCAACCAAGCAATATTGCAAAAAGTTGGAATGAAAATGGAGAACCAATCAGAAAGAAACCGACATTACCAATTTCAAAGAAGCCCTAAGATGCTACCATGAACGTATCAGAGAAACCAAGAAGGCCATTACTGAGAGCATAGGACACAGCTCCAACAGCAGAAAAGAGATCTACACAATTGCCAAGGACTTTATCGCACTAGCATTGACCACCAACAGCATCACCCCACCCAAGACCTATGTGACAACCTATCAGAAATCATCAGCAACAAAATCACGTCTGCAACAATGTCGATCCCCAGCTGAACCCCAGCAGCATCACCTCCAGCCTACTGACAGAAAACTCAGAAAACGCCATGACTACTTGTAAAACAATCCCCACAGATGAAACAGCTACAATCATGAGAGCCATCCAGTGCAGGGCTCAGGGGGACTCTAAGTCTACAAAATGGGGGTCTCTCCAATCAGTGAAGCACTCACTTGCATCCTTAACACCTCTATTGCCTCCAACACCTTCCCAGAAACCTGAAAACATACAGAGGTCAACGCAGTACTAAAGAAACCTCCAACAGACCCTAGCAGCTCACAAATTACCACCCGATCTCTCTACTACCATACCCAGCCACAGTCATGGAAAAAGCAATCAATAAATGACTCGTTGACCACCTCCTCCAACACCAGTTCCTAGCCACCACTCAATCAGGTTTCAGATCAATCCACAAGCAGCAACAAACGAGATAAGGATGATTGTCAGCCAAGGGGAAAAAGTGGTCCTCATTCTGCTTGATCTCATAGCAGCCTTCGATACACAGCCCGATTCACAAAGCGACGTAAGTGTAGTAAAGTTACGATGGCAGAGTATCCCCACTCATGGCAACGTCTGCACATTCAGGGCAGGGCGGAATTTCCGCACTGCACACTCTATGCAGTGCGCCGAGCAGAGATTTCGACCCAAGTGTGGAGACTCTGCCATGAGTCTGGAGGTTCCACACTCATAATTTAACAACATGTAGGTCACTTTGTGAAGTGGACCCCAAGTCTTCCACTGCACCCTAATCAGAAGACTTTACGAGATAGGCACCCAAGGACCCACCCTCCATTGGATCTGCTTCTTTTTTACTGGAAGAACCTGGGGAGTCATCATGCCAACTTACACCTCAAAAGCCAGGATCCTCATCTGTGGAGCCCCACAGGATCGTCCCTCAGCCCGACCCTTATCAACATCTACGTGACTCCACTGGCCAACATAATCGGGTCGCACAGCATCAACATTCTCTTCTAAGCAGATGACACAAAACTCATATTCTCCCTCAAGTCCAAGACAGTAGTGGCAAAAAACAGCTTCAGCACCTGCATGACCGCAGTGGTCAACTCGATGAGATCCAAGTGCCTCAAGCTCAACACGAACAAGGCCAGTGTTGTGATATTCAGAAATAAGACCTCTCTGTGGAACTCTTCAAGAGGCTACCAGAGAACTCAAGGAAAACAGCCACAGAGGCACTAATAACCAGCCTTCTCAATTATGGAAATGCACTCTGGGGCCACTTAACAGCTCCTGAACAAACTCCAAACCATCCAGAACGCAGCATCAATACTAGTCCTCAACCTACCATGACGCACCCGCATCACACCACACCTTAGAAAACTTCACTGGCTCCCCGTACAAAAATACACTCAATTCAAACTCCTCATGCATACAAAGCACTACACAACAAGGTTCCTTCATACCTCAACATACACTTCCACCAACCCTCCAGACACCTCTGCGCAGCAGAGCGCTCACTGGCACAAGTACTCCACAGATACAAAAGCAGAGAAGTGGAAGACCTTGTTCTTCGAATAAACTCCAGAGAGTCCCCCCACCTATTCACCTGCAAAGTGCCTTCATACCCTCACGGGTGATTAGAGCACTAGACAAATCTGCTTAACAGAACATAATAAGGACGTGACGCTTTCTGTCGGGAAACTGTGAAGTAGAAAGTAGGATTCTGTAATAAAGAAAGAAAAGCTAGAAAAGAGTATCAAAATATTTTAAGGACATGTCAGCTGGGTGCAATGCTTAAAGTGTGTAATAAACTTTCAGAAACAGCACTGGGTGTGGTGGAACATGAGCCCTGCATTCGCTCCACCTGCAGAAGAGGCTTGTGCCACTTGCATGTTTGTTATGCGGATACACTGGTATGTGTGGCTGGCATGGGGTTAGAGTATGGATTCTTGCTCTGTCACTGCATTGTCACATGGCCACTCAAACTTATGACGTGTTTTACTTGATATGACACCTGAACATTTGCTGTGCTTTATCCTTTTATTTTGCATGAATTCTTGTTTTTACCTACCTTGTCTGTTGTGGTTGGAAGGTACCACTTTCGTTTCTCACTGGGAGGAGCCGTACAGCTTTTTAGCCTCATGTGAGTATTGTCTTGGGTGTTTGTGCATAGGGCTGCCTGCCCAGCAGTGTTGGATTAATGCAGCTGCCGACAGGTGTTGGACTAATCAACGGTGTATCCCACAGGTGTTGCCAACCGGGGTGTATCCACAACACAGGTTAGTTTATCTTCTTGACACCAGCAGTGAGCCACTATGCACCTATTTTTATCCTATTTCCACTAGAAGACTTTGTGATTCATTTTTATTTTTTAACCAGGTGTGCTTTTGGTCTGTGGGACACCTTTGCTGAAGGGTACTCTGCGACATCATTCATGTTTAAACAAGCACAGGCAAATGGAAATGTGCACAGGTGTATTATCGTACAATAGAGGCTAGAAATATAACTACACACAGAGGGGAATGCCCCACACTGGAAGTAAGATCTTAATAAATGCACAAAAATCAAATACTGAATCAATCAATGTATATCACAAATACAGTACTTTCCCCTACCCTCATACAGGAAACAATTGTGCAGTTTTACGACCCACCCCCGCACATTTCTGCAGGTATTTATTCAAAGGTAGCAAATACACTACCACCAGATTTGAGAGCAAAAGCATGTTTGTCAAGGGTATAGTTTATAGAGCAGAAAAATCAATTAATCACTTGCAAATGGACTGAAAGCTCTGTTTACCTGCTAAAACGGATGCATCCATTTCTACTGAGTTATTATCTATAAATATTTCACATGCAACGATGACAAATTAATGTTTATATTAAATGTAATGTAATTAGAATGATGCATATAATTGGGCGCAATTGAGTATTTTAATGTAAACATTATATCAATATTTTTTATCACCCATAATTAATGTTAAGTTCCATCTGTCTCTTAGCAGCTTGTATTTGTGCGGCCATAACCAGAGATATTATTAACTCGTGTGTCAGACATCTAAAGTGATTAGAGGGTCAAAATTAAAATGCAATTAGAACAGTGACCCGGCTTCCAAAGTTCTGGAAAGCATCATGGGTCACAGAGCAGTCTCACGTCTGTGCTAAGTACTTGGACGCGAATGAACTTTGACTCACAAATGGAAAATATGGGATTATTTATGTGGAGAAATGTAATATGCAAACAGTCTTTGCAAAGAAGATCTGCTGAAGAGCGTGCACACGCCTCCAGCAGGCGCACCGATATGCTAATTCTATGTCAGGACGGAGGCGAGGATTATGCAGTCCTTTCTTCTCTTTATTATAATCAGCACTTCAAAGAAAAACCAATCAAAACATTTTTCTTGAACCACAACTCCCATGAGCACATGGGAAAACAGTGTCCATAGCAACCAGCAACCAATGATGGCTCCGTCCGCCGTATAACTAGCCATGACGTCCTCTTCTATCCCTCTTTCTTCTCTGCTCGTCAGATAAGTCAAACCTTTTATCTTCCTGACGTTTGGTGTCTTGTGTAGATTAAATTGTTTTGCTTGTGCAATAGCGCTTGCTTTGCGGTGTGCTTGATTTGCTTTAGACCCTCGGCAGTTCGACGTGCGTCAGGCGCTGCTTGCGCCGTCTCTGCCGTTTCCCTCATCGCGGGCTCTGTGGAGAGCGCCTTCGCTTCCCCTTAGCTCCGTTGGGCGCCGCTGTTCGGGTTAAGGCTGCGACTGCGGCGCTTGCCCCTCGGATCGGTGCGCTGAGGCAGGTTTTCACCTGACTCACCAACCCTCGCCTGACACCGGGTCGGTGTAGCTGCGCGCCCTCGTGCGTGACGCCCTCTAGTGGCGGTTATCAGTCACCGCACCCTTAGTTGACAGCGGTACTGTCTGAGCACCGGCGAGGGGGCTACCTTCTGTAATTGAGTAAAGGTGTTTAGTGCTCTCACCCTCACACAATGCAGACTGCTGATCAGTTGGCTCCCCTCACTCAGGGGACGGAAGAACCTGGCTGTTCCCAACCACTGCCGCCGGCGGTTGGCCGCGCGTTGTCACAGGCGCTGGATTCGGTGCTGGCTCCTTTGCGGGAGAGTGTGGAGGCCCTCACTCAGAGTATCCCCGGGGTGTTCAGTGGCGCAGTACCTGCGAACCGCGGAACTAAAGGCGTGCAGGGGGGAGGGAAAAAGTCGGCGAAGCGTCACGCGGGGCACTTGGAGGAGTTCGACCGCCTGAGGGAATCCTTCCATAAAAGTGCGCGGACGCTTAAAAATTTACCCTGCCGGGAGGGATTCTTCCCCGGAGATGATGGCGACGAGGTCGCCCCGAATTCAGACCTAGATGATGGTTTCCCCTTGGAGGGAGAAGGTGTAACCGAGGACGAGACCTCCTCGGACGATGAGGATGAGGGCTCAGGACGCCCTTGGCGCCCTGCGTCGCATTCCTCTGGGTCCCTGGAAGGGGATGACAAAGTCCCGGACATGTTCGACCCGGCGAGGATCTATCATCCGCGCTCGTCGGAATGGACCCCGGATCCCAAGGTGGCGGCGTATGTAGCCAGTAAAGTGCGCCAGCCCCTGGAAAAAGAGGTTAGGACCCGCATGCGGGGTGAATGCCCTCGGCCTAAACTGGAGGGCAGAGTGGCAGCCACTCCTGATATTGACGAGAAGCTGTACGCGTTCTTCGCCAAATTTATGAAAGACCCCAGGAAGGGTATCGATCGCTCCTGGCGCAGCTGCCAGGATAAGCTCCTGGACGCCGTGGGCCCCGTCACCCAGATCATCCAGTTGGCCGAGAGGGCCAAGGAGTCGGGGTCTCCGATGTCCACGGAGGTCGTGGCAGGTTGGGCTCAGCGGGCCCTATGCTTCCTGGGGAACGCAAATTGTGCGTTGGCGGCAGAACGGAGGAGATCCCTCCTCATTAAAATAGATCCGAAGCTAGGGGATCTAGCCACGTCAGAGGCAGGCCCTGTTGCACAAGGCAGGCTTTTTGGGGAGCCGTTTATTAGGGAACTCAACAAGTTCGTAACAACTTTCTCTGCACTCGACAGAGCACAAACGTCCATAAAAAAGATTTTTCCAGGACGGGTTTTTGCTGGGGCCGGACGAGGACGGGGTCGCTCCTCCGGCCGTCAGCCCCAGCAAGGCCCTAACAACAAGGCCCAGCAGCGCCGTAATAATGGCTGGAATGACGGACGCCAGGGGAACTTCTACCCTAGCAGAGGCGCCGGCCGAGGGCGCGGCAGAGGTTACCACGGTGGTGCAAACGCACCAGGAGGCCCCTCCGGTGAGTGTTACCCTTTTTTCCCCAGTCGTTCTGGGAGGGAGGCTTCGGGACCATCTCCACAACTGGAGCAAAATCTCCTCGGACCCGTGGGTACTTCAGACAGTCAAGGGGTTCAGGATAGAGTTTTATGGCACTCCCCTACAGAGGGTTCGCCCTCGTCCCTTGGTTTTTTCCTCAGAGGACAGACTTCTTGTCGACACAGAAATTGCAGATCTCCTCAAAAAAGGCGCGATTCGCAGAACGCGCCTGCACCCTTCGGGCTTCCTCAGCAATATTTTCCTGGTCCAGAAAAAGGACAAAGGGTTTCGCCCAGTTATCAACTTACGAGAATTCAACGAGTGGTTGGTCTACCGCCACTTCAAGATGGAGGGCATCCATCTTCTCCGAGACATTCTCCTTCAAGGGGATTGGATGGTCCGTCTGGACCTGAAAGACGCGTATCTCACGGTACCGATCTTTCCCCCTCACAGGCGCTTCCTTCAGTTCATGTGGAACGAGAACGTTTACGAATTTCAAGCCCTTCCGTTCGGCCTCTCGTCGGCCCCATGGTGCTTTACGAAGCTCCTTCGGCCGGTGGTGGAAACACTACGCGAGAGGGGGGTTCGGATGATCATATACCTCGACGACATCCTGATCATGGATCAGTCGTCGGATCGTCTGCGGTCCCACTTGACCATGACTATTGCCCTGCTCCAGGACCTGGGTTTTGTGGTGAATGCCCCGAAGTCGGATCTCCTCCCGAAGAAACAAATCTCTTTCCTGGGCTTCCTCATAGATTCCGATGCGGCGAGTCTCAGTCTCCCGCAGCAGAAGGTGAACAAGATCCGCAAGGAACTTTCACAGACCCTGAGGAAGGACAGGATCTCCCTTCGACATCTGGCCCGTGTTGTGGGCCTGCTCTCCTCCTCGATCCAAGCGATCTTTCCGGGCCCACTACACTACAGGGCTCTTCAACGCCTGAAGGCACAACACCTCCGGAAGGGAGCCCGTTGCGGAGAGATCACGATGGGGGGCCGTTGGTCGGAGGACGAACTCCGTCTCCACATCAACTGCCTGGAGCTTTTGGCGGGCTCCTTTGCGATCAAGTCTCTGACGCAGAACAAAGTGTCGTGCTGTATTCTGCTACGCATGGACAACATGTCAGCGGTTCAGTATATCAATCGCCTGGGTGGACCTCGGTCCAAGGCCTTAGCGAACATGGCGAAGGACTTCTGGCACTATTGCCTGGAGAAACAGATTTCTGTCTCGGCGGAATATCTCCCAGGCACGCAGAACTCGATAGCGGACTGGCACTCCAGAAACTTCCTAGACTCCAGCGATTGGAGGCTGCACACAGCGGTCTTTCAGGCCCTGCAGGGAGCGTGGGGTCCGTTCACGCTGGACCTGTTTGCCTCCAGGCTCAACCGTCAACTTCAGAGGTTCGTGAGCTGGAGGCCGGACCCGGAGGCAGTCGCGGTCGATGCCTTTTTACAGGACTGGTCGACGGAACAGGCGTACGCCTTCCCTCCTTTTCTCATGATTCCTCGAGTAGCGGCTCAAGTTCGCCGCCAGCAAGCTTCCCTGGTCCTAGTGACCCCCTTTTGGCGGGCTCAGGCATGGTTTCCCTCACTGCTGGAGCTGTCTTGGGACTGTCCAATTCAACTGCCCTCGTTTCCGTCGCTACTTTCGGGGCCTCTGGGAGAGGGGCACCCGCTGGTACTTCAAGGGACCCTGGTCCTCATGGCATGGAGGATTTCCGGGGTCGGTGGCAGGATGACCGCCTTTCGGCGGGAGCAGCAGAGCTCATCAGCAAGGCCTGGGCCCCTGGTACGATCAAGAGGTACCGATCGGCTTGGCAGCGGTGGCGTCGTTGGTGTCTGGGAAGACACGCCGATCCGGTGGGGGCCGACATTACCCTCGTTCTGAATTTCCTGGCTGAACTGTCCGACTCGGGGTTGGCGTATCGGTCCATTAATTCTTTCAGGTCCGCCATTTCGGCAGGACATGTTCACGTCGATGGACGCCCGGCGGGAGAACACCCTTGGGTTTGCAAACTTATGAAAGGCGCCAGGCTTTCGGCTCCTCCCGAGCCCAGGTACTCCAATCTCTGGGATGTCAATATCATTCTCAGGTTCCTTACCTCTTGGCGTGATAATAACTACCTGTCTAGGAAAGAACTGTCAGCGAAGCTGGCTATGTTGCTGTGTCTGATTTCGTGTAAACGAGTCTCTGACGTGCGAGCGCTAGACGTCTCGGCACGCGTATTTACTCCGGAAGGGGTAACGTTCACGGTGGCTAGGCGTACAAAGACTAGCATCAGGTCAGTATCGTACCCGTCCTTCTCAGATCACCCTAAATTGTGCGTGGTGCGTTGCCTCAAGGCGTATGAAGACATGACCGAGGATTGTCGCCCACCGGGAGAGCGTCAACTCCTCATTGCTCTGAGGAAACCTTTTAAAGCGGTTTCATCCCCGTCTATTGCCCGATGGGTCCGTTGGCTTATGGCCGAGGCGGGCATAGATGTGACCACGTTCGGAGCTCACTCTGTTAGAGGTGCCATGGCTTCTAAAGCCATTCAGGTAGGTGGTAGGTTAGAGGACATTATGGCGGCAGCAGACTGGTCCTCGGAGTCTACCTTCAAAAAGTTTTACTTCAAGCCTATCTATGGCGCAGCAGAGCTTGTTGTGGATAAGCTTTGAAACTGCATAATCCTCGCCTCCGTCCTGACATAGAATGCGAAATTTCCTAGCTAACGTAACGGAAAGTTTCAATTCTATTAAGGACTAGGAGGCGAGGATTATCCCACCCGAGCCGGGGCGGCCTCGTCCCCCCCGTGTACCTTCGTATGTCAGTAAGTACTACTTTTTAAAGTATATTGCAAACGTGTTATACTATGCATTGTGAGGATCACTGTTTTTTACCATGTCAGTTAACTGATTTCCAATCTATACTGTTTATGCATGAGTCATGCTTCGTAGTTTTCTACATGCTATGTATTGATGTGCCTCGCTTCTGGTCAGAAGGACTGGATAACGTTTTCCTTATTTACTTTAGGACACGACCAGAAAGAATGAGGTGTGTTACGAAACTGTCTGCCTCACAGAGAAGACGAGGAATAGAAGAGGACGTCATGGCTAGTTATACGGCGGACGGAGCCATCATTGGTTGCTGGTTGCTATGGACACTGTTTTCCCATGTGCTCATGGGAGTTGTGGTTCAAGAAAAATGTTTTGATTGGTTTTTCTTTGAAGTGCTGATTATAATAAAGAGAAGAAAGGACTGCATAATCCTCGCCTCCTAGTCCTTAATAGAATTGAAACTTTCCGTTACGTTAGCTAGGAAATTTCGCATTATACTCTCCATCAGTGTACAGACTTGAGCAATCATGTGCAATACCAAAGAGTCCACTGATTCCCCCACCGCCCACCCAAAGATACTGCTGCAGCAGAAATCAGGGGACAAATACCCGCCCTGCAATATGTCACATCAGAGTCACCTGGTAACCTTGTACTTGCAGCAAAGAAATAGAAAAGAAACACCAAAATCTGCATATTCTCATTTGAGAGTGGAGAGGCCTTGAGCATGAATTGCTACATGTGTGGAGCTCCCACAAGCCACCTTGTTTTCCCTTTCCCCACTTACAAGCACGTGCAGAAGCAGGAACAAGGTCCTCATCATCTGCCCGCCTGATTGGTTGCATCAGGGTCACATGGCCACCGGGTAGTCCACGGTCAGTGAACTTCCCAATGTGTGCCGCCACCCAAGACATCCTCAGGACAGGGCATTGGGGATCCCAGTGGTGACTCCTTGCTTGTCCCCTTAGGGCTGAGAAGGTTCAAGGGTTGTGCACCCAAGGGATCACATTATTCCTCTAAACCACAAGGCGGCGCCCCACTATCTCATCCTTGTCATCAGACCTACGCACACACAAACACCGCCACATAGAAAAAGAGATCCACAGGGTCCTACGCTGCACACTAACACCACTCTTCAATGCCCACACCTACGCACTCTCTCCTGCCATTCAATTACCCCGCTGCTGTCAGTCATGCACTAGACATAGCTGACCTCATAGTCAATAACAAACTCAGTGCCGGCCTTATGAAAGCCAAATGGGTAACTCCCACCTTGTCACCTGTATTTACAAAGCGCACTCCAGATGGGTACCACATTCTACATTAAACTGCACGGTCCAGACAGACGATGGCTTCACTAGCACGCATTCACCTACACGCCACTCCTCATCACCTCACTCACACTACAGTCTGAAAGCCTCCTTGCTCACCTACACTCCCTATCACATAATTATTCACTCTAATTTCATGTCCTCAGGTTCAGTGAATTTAGTAAATTTGGAGTGTCATTAAAAGCTTCCAATGTCCAAGATTTGGAAAAATACTTTCTTCAACCTCATTTCCTTCCAGAAATTCAACTCTCTCAACACCCCTTTGGACCTTTTATTGCAATCTCTTGGCTGCTTCACCTGCCAGGAATTCTAACCTGTCAACTAATGTGATCAACACATTTTCTTTTCAATCTTCAGCTACATACACCCCCACACACAAACACAGACACACTCTCACACACACACACACACACCTAGGCTCTCCAAGCCTACTACACTCTCTTTTAACAATTATAGCCAACACTTACCTTCCTCTCAACTGCTCCATCTGGGGAGATCAGCTCTCTCCAAAACGCTCAAAACACCACTGGTGCTTGTCAGCTGACATCAATGCACCACCAGCTATGAAAAGCATCAAGCTTCTAGCATTAGTTCCATGATTCACACAAGGGATGAGTGCTAACAAAAGTAACATATTTCACATAAAAAAACTGTGATGTAAATCCTGGTTACATATGGACCTTATCAGAAGTGAAAAAGAAAACTAGCTGAAAATATCACAAAAAACATCATACTGTAGAAAAGGACTACTATGGGCAAGTCATCTAAAGAGCCTGTAATGATAGCAGTAAAGCATGTTCAACAGCTGTAGAGCGCGGTCACATCCGCTCCTACACTCCACACCTCATATTGTATTTCTTAAACCCACAGACATCAATAAACACTGTATTTGCAAGATCAATGCCATAAGACAATGCATCGCCCCATGACAAATCCAATCACCTACACCCACAACATCTCACCTGGCACACATCACCTCCTCACACTATAGGACACTGGCAATGTCCTCACTCTAGTCAAAGTCAACCCTCATAAGGACCGTATCGTGCCCTTCTTGATCATCGAGTTCCTCCCTGAAGACATACTCCATCCCGTACTCATCATCACTAACGCTTCCTTCATCACAAACATGTTTACCACCACAAATATATTTACTAACCCTGGGCGAAGCACTCCACTCCACTCGCGTAGTTTGCGAAGTTTGCGCAACTTCGCACTACGCGAGCTGCACGTAGCACAGTGCGAACACGCGTAGTGCAGCGTAGCGTAGTGCACCGGTCATTTTTTGCTTGTTCGCGGTCCTCAACCTCATGTTCGCGACCGCGAGCAAGCAAAATGACATCCCAGCGAGATTCTCAATGCAGGGAGGTCAGGTTTCTCATTGCGAGTGGTTGCACATGCTCGCGACCACTCGCGATGAGAAACTACCAGTTCGCGTTGAGAAAGCTGCTGCTCGAGTAAAAATCTACTCAAGCAGTAGAAAACTACAGCTCGTACTGTGCAAGATGCTGTTTTCAATGATTGCACAGTGCCGGATGCTTGTCCACACTGTGCAATCATTGAAAGCGCATCTTGCACAGTGCGAACATGCTACTACGCAGCTCGCGTAGTGGTACGTGAAGTTCGCGTAGTGCGAAGTGCACTTCGTGTAGCTTTGCGTAGTGCTACTTCACGAACTACACCCACCCTTGGGGGTCCATTACGATGTCGGGCAGTTTGCCTCCGCCAGGCTGGCGGTGGCCACCGCCGACCTGGCGGAGGCAAACCGCCCGACATTGCAAGCCCAAATCCCCCCGCCATATTAGGATGGCAGAGGGGAAGGTGGCGGTGCAAAATACCGCCCGCCTGTTTTCCGCCCCAGTCGCCTAGTGGCCGGGGCGGAAAACGAGTAACATGGAGGCGGTGTCTGTTAGACACCGCCCGCAATATTACCATGGGCATTGTTAGATCCCTTTCCGCGGCGGCGCTGCCGCCACGGAAAGGCATGCGGTCTTCACTCTGGGGGCCCCCTGCGGGCCCCCAGAGTGAAGTACAGGTGGGGGGTACACAAACATGGGGGGTACCTATGGTACCCCCCTTCATTTTCATTTGCAAAGCGGCAGACACCGCGCAGTGCCTGCCGCTTTGCAAATGAAAATGTGAAAGTGCATTTTCAGCATTGTGGCGGGCGGTGCAGAGAGCACCGCCCTCCACAATGCTGAAAATACAGGATGTGCCCGCCACTGTGGCGGGCACATCCTAATGGCACCCCCGGGACCCCCGCCCTAATGGCGGGCGGTCCCGATTTACGATAGGATGACGGGCGGGCAAAGTCCGCCCGTCATCCTAATGGACCCCTTAATATTTACCACCAGGCAAAAAACTAAACCTATCCCATCCATATTAAATAAATACAACCAGCCAAGAAGAAACCTGACATTCCTGGACAAATTATTACCTACAATTGCAGAGAGGATCCTTGTCAGTGTTACTGATTTAAAAGCCAAGTTTTCACCTGTTTTCTAAATATTAACAGGAAGGGCTGAGTTTGATGTGATCAGGTAGTGAGTTCCATAATTTGGACGCTGCAACTACAAAACGTCTATCTCCCCACGTAGCTTTTTTTGTCCGTGGAATTTGGAGAAGCTGGGATGAGGAGGACCGTAATGTTCGGTTAGACGTATATACACACAAGGCCTTTTTTAAGAACTCTGGTCCTATGTCGTTCATAGCTTAGTACGTGATACACAAGCCCTTGAACTTCGTGCGACTTCTCACAGACAACCAGTGAAGTTGACGAATAACAGGTGAGATGGAAGAAAACTTAGGGGTACTGGTCATCAATCCAGATTGTTGACGGTGCCCTTTGTATCAGTATAGAAAAGGTTCCTGCTTTCTCTCCATGAACATGTAAGCAGATGTTGACGTGATAGTCCACCAGACCTTCTGGTCCAGAAAGTCAGCCGCACTGCCCTTCACTAGTTTACCTTTGTTGATCCAAATATCAGTCCACCCGTTTAGCTATCTCCATGTAGCCCCACTACCTGTAACATGGAATGTCCCGCTAGGGTTTATCCCCAAACTCTTAATACTTACCTTCTGTCTGGAATACGTTAGGTTTTTGTGATATACATTGATTGATTCAGTATTTGATGTTAGTGCATTAATTATACTCTCACTTCCAGTGCGGGCCATTCCCCTCTGTCTGTAGTTATATTTCTAGCCTCTATTGTACGATAATACACCTGTGTGCATTTCCATTTGCCTGTGCTTGTTTAAACATGAATGATGACGCAGAGTACCCTTCAGCAATAAGGTGTCCCACAGACCAAAAGCACACCTGGTTTTAAAATAAAAAAGAATGTCAAAATCTTCTAGTGGGACTTGGATAAAAATAGGTGCATAGTGGCTCACTGCTGGTGTGAGGAAGCACTCCCTGAGTATTGTATATTGGATTTATATAGCGCTTATCACCCAGGGGTCTGTAAGCACTTGCCTTGGGAACCCGTCCTGGCTTTTCCCTGTGAGATAGCCCCTACAGGGCATCCCCAAGGTGAAAGCCAGGCATCCCGCCGGAGGGGGGCCGTTGTGGAGATTAAGCAAGCTTAATGCCCAGAGTTGCAGAGTGAGAACCCATGATTAGAGCAGGCACCGAAGCGAGAATTATCGAGTCCATGGACATTTGAGCTCAAGACCCTGCCGCGTCGGGAATTGAACCCTGGTCCCGGGTCTGACCTCTGCATCAGGGTCTGCCTGCTCTAACCAGTGAGCCACACTTCTCCACAGTTGTAGATACACACCGGGTTACAACACCTGTGAGATACACCATCCCATGAATTCCCTCAGATGTGTCGATTAGTCCACACCTGTAGGCAGCTGCAGCAGCCCGGCACTGCTGGGCAGGCAGCCCTATGCACAAACACCCAACCGAGAGCCCTCAGAACGAGAGAAAGACAATGCTCAAATGAGGCTAAAAAGTTGTAATGCTCCTCCCTGTGAGAAACTAAAGTGGTACCTTCCAACAACAGCAGACAAGGTAGCTAAAAAAAAGTATTGATGTAAAATAAAAAGGAATATGCACAGCAAAGGCACAGGTGATGTATAAAGTAAAACACGTCATAAGTTTGAGTGGCCATGTGACAATGTAGTGACAGAGCAAGAATCCATACTCTAACCCCATGCCATCCACACATACCAGTGTATCCGCATAACACCATGCATGTGGCACAAACCACCGAAGGGGTTTGCATACAGTACAATGGAGAACATGTGCCGAAGATGCAAGAGCAGCTTCACCTCAAGGAAAGGCAGATGTTGGTGATGAACATGCCCTCTGTCAAGGTCAGGAGATGGACGCATCACACTTGGGAGGGAGGTCCCAGGGATGAGGGTCTTACTTCTGCAGGTGGAGCGAATGCAGGGCTCGTGTTCCACCACACTCTGTGCTGTTTCTGATGGTTTATTGCATGCTTTAAGAACTGGGCCCAACTGACATGTCCATAAAAGATTATAATACCCTTTTCTAACTTTTCTTTCTTTATTACAGGCTGGCCAATCAGGATATACCTGTATACCGGGATGCTGAAGAACCTTAGCTCTACCTCAAGATGTGATCATTAACCGGCTTTCATCGCTGGAGGTCCTGCCTCAGCCTCAACCATTCATGGATTTCAGCTGCGGTCCTAAAGTTGAGTTCAATCAGTGCTTAATTTGTACATTTTTAAGTGCAGGTGCTCAAATCTATTTCGGAGGCCACACCTACTTTTCTCTGGCTCCACCCACTCCCTCCATTGGCTCCGCCCACATCCTCAACTGGCACTTCGAAAAGACAAATGATTTTCAGCAAGGGAGGAGCCTTCCTCATAATAAGGTTTTGATAGGAGGTTCCCCTGCCCTGTGAACATTTTGAAAAAGATTCAATCAAAAGTGCATTTAAAGCACAAGTTTGGAATAAATTAGCTGAGATCAATAATACATTGAAAAGGGACAATCACAGTGCTCTATGTGCTGATTTGAGCTAAAGGACAATACTGGGATAGGCGGGTGACGTGTGCCCTTTTTCATAGAGAGTCTAAGCATTGACTGAGTCTATGAGTTCAAAAAGATACAACTTTTTCATACTCTTTATGCAGTGTCGTGCTGTACAGTATTTGGGTCGGTTTGTAGAACCATACTACTACACAAGAATTGTATTTATTCACTCACTTTTCAGAGCTTTGCTCTATATGTATTTCATATATTTATATGTACTTAAGTAGCACAAACTGAGCTAGCTATTGAACGCTGTTCATTCTGATCAAAAATGTTATTTAAACATTCCATCTGTCAGTAGATGTTTGCATTGTAAGCGTTTTATTTGTTCACTCGAACTCCAAAGCCTAGCTAAAGCGAATTTCATCCAATTAATTTGAAGGCCGCGCACTCACCATATCTGTATTTCATTCAGTCTACAGAGCTGTGTTGTATATCTTTCTCATTCATTCAGTTTGCAAAACCATGCCACATATGCATTTTATTCTTGCATTCCGGTTTCTAGCTCTTGTTTTCAAATGTCTTTTTTAAATATATAGCACATGTTACTACTCTAGATTGTACAGCTGAGTAGGTGTTTGGAATATTGCACTCAAAAGGTACCTAGTTCATCCATACAATGATTAAGGTTTCAGTCAGCCTTGCCAGAATTCAGGTAGAGCCAGCAGGTCACACACAGTTCTCAGCAGCAAGTGTCACGTTACTGGACCAGAATTCTGCTGCCTTGATTGCTATATAGAGTGTGTCCAACATTCCCGATCTCTGTGCCCCGCAGCTGCAATTGAGGTGTCTGTGACTGTGTTCCATACTTAGCTGGTGCAGAATACCAAATGTTATGTTATGTTATGTTATGTTATAAACCGTTTTGTAACGCGCTCTGTTACTTGTGAGTATCCTGGCGCGGGAAACGGATCAAAGCGGCAAAGAACAAGACAAGAGAATCCTCCTAACCTGCACTCGTAAATAGGTGGGTTTTCAGATGTTTTTTAAAAACAGTTACTGTCGGCATGGAGCGAAGGTGGAAAGGGAGGGCATTCCAGGCTCGAGCAACCACCACCGACAATGACATACCACCCAGTCTGGCGCGTTTGAAGCGGGGAAGAGACAGTTTGAGCAATGAGGCAGATCTCAGGGTGCGTGTCGGGATGTACTTAGTGAATCTTCTCTTCAGATAAGAGGGGCCTTGGTCATGAATTGCGCGAAACGCCAGCACCAAGGCTTTGAACCGAATGCGTTGTATAACTGGAAGCCAGTGAAGCGAGCGCAACTCCGTGCGCACGCTCTTCCACCTAGGGATGTTAAATAAAAGGCGTACAACCGCATTTTGAACAATTTGGAGGCGATTAACCAGGTATGCTGGAATGCCACTAAACAGTGCATTAGCATAATCAAGGCGGGCCAGTATGAGTGCTCTGGCGACCGACTCTCTGGCCTCCTTAGGGAGCAGGGGAAAAAATTTGCGGAGCATTTTCAGAGTGGCAAAACAAGTGCCGGTGAGTTTTTTGATGTGGTACTCAAATCTGAGATCCTCCGTAAACCAAACACCCAGATTTTTTGCAGGTCTTCCCATCTCGGTTGGGCCAGGAATGTTTGGGGGCCAGAGTGTACTCTTGAATGAAGGGGGAAAGGAGCCGTAAAAGAGCACCTCGGACTTGTCCTCGTTGCACTTCAGCTGGGCCTGTGTTAACCAGCGAAATACTGAGGACAAACAAAGATGAACAGTGGATGTGTCCAGGTTGTCATCTGGCCAGGTAAACAGCAGCTGGGTGTCATCAGCGTACCCTACAATCTTAGCCCCGAACTGTTCAGCCAAGTATACCAAAGGTGTAATGTATACATTGAACAGAAGGGGGCTAAGAGTGGACCCCTGCGGGACCCCTGTAAGCAAAGGTCTTTGCTCCGAGGAATACGGAGGCATCCAAACCTGCTGGGTCCTATCTGATAGAAAAGAAGAAAGCCAATCAAGCACCACTCCCCCAACACCAATGTCAGACAGCCGGCCAAGAAGGAGATCATAAGGGACAGTACCGAACGCGGCAGAGAGGTCCAATAAAATTAGGACCGCTCTGCCACCTCCATCAAGACACTCCCGGATGGCTTCAGACATCTCCACCAGGGCCGTTTCGGTGCTATAGGCAGCCCTAAAGCCCGATTGGGCCGGGTGGAGGGCATTAGATGTTTCCACAAAGCTCTCCATTTGAAGAAGAGCAGCCTTCTCACAAATTTTTGTGAGAGCAGGCAGGAGGGAGATGGGTCGATAGTTTCCCGGGACCGACACATCTAGTCCTGGTTTTTTCAGGAGTGGAAGGAGTTTAGCGTGTTTCCAAACCTGGGGGACCACGCCAGCGGCCAAAGAAAGATTCACCAATTGTGTGATCTCACTGCAAACAGTCTCCGCCACTTCCGAGAGCACTCGGGCAGGGCATGGGTCGACAGGGGAGCCCGATTTAAGGGACTGGAGAAGACGGAGAACATCCTCTTCCAAAACCTGTGCGAAGGTGGTAAGTTGATGCACAGGGGGTGCGGGAGAGGGTGAGCAAGGGCCGGCTACAGAGCGATCAGCGGGAAGTGCCTCTAAAAGGCCTCGCTGGATCTTCGCTATTTTAGTTATAAAAAAATTAGACAGCTCCTCACACCATTGTGCAGAGGACGGGAGGGCCATGGCTTCCGCCACAGGGGACACAAAGCTTTTGACGATCGCAAAGATCTCTCTGCTGTTGTTGTTGGCCTTGTTAATGCGCCCGGCATAATAGAGACCTTTGGCGACCCTAATAGCTCCATAATAGTTTTTTTGAGCAAGTCGAAGGGCGGATTTAGCCTCGGGGCTATACTCTCTCCTCCATAAGCGTTCAAGTCGCTTACAGCCCTGCTTCAGTTCTCTTAGTTCTGGGGAGAACCAGGGTTGGGAGGGCGCGCGTCTGGCTCTAGTCAGCACTGTTTGTTTGGTAGAAGCAGTCCCCGCCTGCCCTATCCATTCATTGAACTCCCCCACTGCATCGTCCAGACATCCCTTGAGATGTGGGCGAGTGTTAGACAGGGCCAGTCTGAACGCAGGTAGATTAATTTTTTGACGATGACAGGTGGGGGGCGGGGGGCTGGACTCTGCCAGCTCCCAGCTAAACCTGATCAGGTCATGATCAGACCAGGATGTTTTTTCCACCGACACTGGCTGGATGGGGAAATTCGTACATACCAGGTCGAGTAAATGGCCACCCACATGTGTAGGCCCCGACACCCGTTGTACTAGCTGGGCAAGCTCCAGAATGTCCCCGAGCCTGCGATCCTCGGAGGAATCAGGGATATCCATGTGGACATTTAGGTCCCCGACCAAAAGAAACTTAGGAAAGCCTAATGCCCGTGGGACTAGGTGTTCTTCTAAGGAGTTAAGGAATTGGGTGGCTGAGCCTGGGGGCCTGTAGATCAAAGATCCACCTAAGGTGAAGTGGGGAGAGGTTTTGATGGAAAAATGGAGAACCTCACCCCCTAGATTTTCAGAGAGAGGCTCAGTTTCAAAGCTCCATCCCTCCTTGAACACCACCGCTAGTCCGCCCCCTCTACCCAGGGGGCGGTCAGCTCTAGCTATCTTGAACCCCCTGGGAATGGCGAGTTCAACGCTAGGAGCGGAGGTGCAAGTCAGCCAAGTCTCTGTAAGGAACAGCAGCTCCAGTTGGCCATCTGAAAGTAGTTCAAAGATATCAGCCGCATGCTTCACTGCCGATCTGGCATTGATCAGGCCCGCCCTGATGTTGGTAGTGGCGGCGTTGCTAGCTGAACGTGGAGCGAGAAAGGGTTGGGGCTGGAATGCACACATCGTACATCTTCCCAAAGCATTAGCAGGGTTAGCACGCGTGCACGGCCAGCCCTTACTATGAGGGGCAAGTCTCAGAAGATCCGCTCGAGAGTATTGCAGCGTCTCTGAGCTAGCCATCACAAAAGGAGGCCGGGCAGGGTGACTGGCCCTGGGCCCGTCCGGGGCACGGACGGGCACAGACGGGCCCTCCTTTGGCGCTCCTTCGGCGCGCAGTCGGCGTGCCCGCTGCGCGCGACCGCTGCGCGCTCGAGGGCACATCGCTATTTAAAGGCCAAGCCCCTCCCCGCGCTGGACCGCTAACTCGAGTCCAGCCGGGAACCGGGACTACCAAAATGGCGCCCGACCTAGCCCTCCACTACAATCGGCACTGGCAAGCCGCGGTGGACCGGGGCCCAGGGGGACCGGTAAAACGCTCACGCACACAGCGGAACAGCAGGTAGGGGTTAAAAACACACACAGCACAAATTGACAATCAATTGGGGGTGTTTTTAAAAATGAATTAAAAATCAGGAGAAAAGTCCAGCGTGAGGCGCGTGACAGAAGAGGATTCCCTCGCAGTCTGCCACACAGATCCGAGCGCTCTAGCAAGGTGCTGCCACCACCCTGAGCAAACGCACAGTCACACCAGCCCCTATACTATTTAAAGGCCAAGCCCCTCCCCGCGCTGGACCGCTAACTCGAGTCCAGCCGGGAACCGGGACTACCAAAATGGCGCCCGACCTAGCCCTCCACTACAATCGGCACTGGCAAGCCGCGGTGGACCGGGGCCCAGGGGGACCGGTAAAACGCTCACGCACACAGCGGAACAGCAGGTAGGGGTTAAAAACACACACAGCACAAATTGACAATCAATTGGGGGTGTTTTTAAAAATGAATTAAAAATCAGGAGAAAAGTCCAGCGTGAGGCGCGTGACAGAAGAGGATTCCCTCGCAGTCTGCCACACAGATCCGAGCGCTCTAGCAAGGTGCTGCCACCACCCTGAGCAAACGCACAGTCACACCAGCCCCTATACTATTTAAAGGCCAAGCCCCTCCCCGCGCTGGACCGCTAACTCGAGTCCAGCCGGGAACCGGGACTACCAAAATGGCGCCCGACCTAGCCCTCCACTACAATCGGCACTGGCAAGCCGCGGTGGACCGGGGCCCAGGGGGACCGGTAAAACGCTCACGCACACAGCGGAACAGCAGGTAGGGGTTAAAAACACACACAGCACAAATTGACAATCAATTGGGGGTGTTTTTAAAAATGAATTAAAAATCAGGAAAAAAGTCCAGCGTGAGGCGCGTGACAGAAATGCCCTGCTTTTTTGTTTTTCTCTGGATGGTGCAGGCTGACTGTCTCGTGGCGAACTCTGAGAAAATAGTTTAAGGGGGACAAGCAGAGGCTGGTGGTATGTGCCCTGCTTGGCATCAGGGAAAATACTTGGCAACAGATGTCTCTCCAGAAGACAAGTACAATTTGTAGTTGTTTCCACCTTTGTGGCCCAGCGTGCTCTCCCTGCACAATTTTGAAGGTCTTTCAGTGAGTCTGACTTTCAATTGCAGGCTGCAGCATTATTTGCATCGGATTCGGCGGGAGCGGGACATCTTATTCTACTCAGTATGGATGGAGTGGAGCTGCTGCCTCTCCCCCGCCACCACCCACGCCGGTGATCTTACAACCAGACCCGGCCATACTTGTCAAGTCACATAACATGACAATGCTGCAGGTCATGTAGGGGCATGTTATTGTTACCTTTTATACCTATTGCCCAAGGCTTTAAGTGGGACGGGTCCAGTACTTCCACTCCACTCCCAGCACCGGTAGTTCTAAAAGCAGGTGGTGCTGAGAGTGCAAGCATTGCACAAGAAAAATGAGCTCAGCCAACCCCCCCTCTCCCCCCCCCCGAACCCGGTCCTGCAGGAATCAATATAAATTAATACATGACGATTATATAATTTTGCATGAATAATTTCACACACACTGTTCGTTGCGAACGACAACGTCACCCCTGAATGCCGCACCCAAGAGAAAGAAAGTGAAACCAGTGCCACCATTACCATGCTCGGGATCGATAGTCTGCATGCACCATGCCACCACCAGACCTCCAGCCACCATGTTTCGACAAGTACCACGACAGAGAGCGGCTGGGCGGGGACAGGCCTGCCGTCTGGCTAGGGCAGCAGCAGGGCCTAAAACTTTTACCAGTCTTAAATTAACCCGCAGCAGGGCAGCCAGACCCTTTAGGCCCCAATTACTCGTGGTAGGCGGGCGGCTCAGTGAATATTTTAGATTAGGCGGCCCGGCCGGCCTGGTGCGCTGCTGCTGTTTGCTTTTACTACCAGCCGTTGCCCTCCTCCTTAGCTGGCTGCAGTCACAGTGGGTTATGCTGGGGCGTGACGGCGGTGGCTCTCGTGATCATGTGATGCCAAAAAATCTGAGCGTGCTGGGCGTACAGCGGCCCCTAGCCCCTATCAGAACACTCTCAGAACTTTACAGCCCGCCCCTGGCCTGGCGCCCCAATAAATCAGTGTGTGTGTGACAATACTGCTGCAGCTCGCCCACCAGTTTCAAGCAATGCGGCGCGAGGCGCACGCACACTCACTTACTGTTGTGCTCAGTCACTGCAGTGTGAATTAAGAACTTCACTGAAGTGTGTAACCAGACTGTGCCACTGTGATTTAAGAACTTTACTTAACGAGCCAAGAAGAAGGGCGGGCTGTGGCCCAGCCGCCATGACGTCGATCACAAGCGCGAACTCATCACCAATAATTTATTGTTTGCATTCTGAATCTTCTCTCTTGGTAATTTAGACGGCACCGTGGCGGGGCGCGGCAGGCAGCTAATTAAGAAAAGTTGTCAAGTAAAGAAGTGTGTGTGCTTTTTGGTCATGACTCATGATCTCACAAGCAGTAACAGTCTTAACCGTCGCTCCTGTGAGCTGCTGCTGCAAATGATTGGCACGCATGCTGAGTACACCGCGGTAAATAAAATGTTAAGTAACATCAATGACTACTGGATACATGGACGAGATAGACCCGGCCCTGTCAAGCTAAGCACCGGATAGCACCGGCACAAATTAAGCACTGAGTTCAATTCAAATGGATTATTATTTTGCTCAACCCAAACACCAGGACACGGTTCCAGATGATCCAGAGCATCACATTGGGCTATCAAGGGATGCTACTCTCATGACCGTTCCGTAATAATAGTAGACCATAGTCTAAGGATGATGTGAACACAACCGTATGCGTATCGTGGTACAAGCTTAGGGCCCGATGTAGGTCGCCAACTACCGGTCGGTAACGGCCGATTTCGGCCGTTACCGACCGGTATTTGGGATTTGACATGTAGGTAGGCTTAATTTACAGAATCGGTATATTTACCAAATCGGTAAATACCAATTCGGTAATTACCGAATCATGCAGATTCGGTAAAAATTACAGAATTTTATCCTACATCTGATTTACCGAATCTAGAATACCGAATCGGTAAAATTCGGTATTCTAGAGTCGGTAAATCAGATTTACCTACATCTGGGCCTTAGTTTCTTGCACAAAATAAAAGCTTTATTGTCCCTCACCATCTTCTGCTCCACAATTCAGCCCATACATTACTCAAAAATACATCATTTCACATGCTTCTTCAAAGCCTTAAACTGCTGGTCTGTTAAAGATTCCCCTCTTTCCACTGAAAAAAGTCACTGAATTTTTACACTGATGCCAACAAGTGAGTTTCATCCAAAGCTCTGCTCGTGCCCGTAACCTTTTTGAGTCTGCAAGTGATAGGGTTTGTGCCATTTCCTTCATAATCTGTAATTTTATCGTCTTTAATACAAACATTTATGGTCCTCACTGTTAACTTAGGTGAGTGAAACTTATGTGTGTAAACTGTTGCCCTTTCTGGATATTGTCTCATTGATTTCCACTATGCGAGGTCATGGTCTACGTGTACCCACAGCATCACCTTGTCCAAATGCTCAGCCATTCGAGGATTGTTCTAGGCTCCTCTGGGATGCATCCACAGACGGACAGCCTGCCTCATTTCTGGGGTTCAAAAGAAGCACCATAGGACATGACTGGCACATCCCACACCCATCCATACATGGGACCAGACTTACTTCACATTTTGAAGGTCTAAACTTTAGAGTTCCCTCTAAGACCCTTTCAACTATAAGAGGTAACTATAAGAGGTCTCTTTGGTGGCAGATGGGTGGCAGATGGGTGTCACTGCAAGCGCATTCCTGAGGGGGCACCACCTGCAGAGTTGCAAACCCTGTGGGTTGGTGGATACCTTGGTCTCCATTAGGGGTGGTCTGCGAATCCTAACTCAGGAACTGCAAAGAATGCAGGAATATTGGGAACCCTGTAACTCTCTCCCATCATGGACACTTCATCATGTAAAAGATGGGGAGACCTACTTGTGAAATGTGTGTGAAAGATAAGGAATCATTCTAGCGATCAGGTGAGTCATGCCTGATTCCTGCAGTAATACCCCACTTGCCCAGGGACCCTTTGGGGTAATACTGTAGTATTCCAGCTTCTTGTAATTGTAATATATCAGTCGTTCCAGGCGTAGAGTTACTGAATTGGTATTTCTGCACCCCTTGTAATGGGACCTCAGGTATTCTGCTGAGCCTGTCTGCTGAGCCCCGCCTCTACCTCAAAATCACATTCCCACCCGCAGGGAAAAACTTTGAGTTTCTCAAAAACAAATAGCGAGTCCCCTCAATCAAGTGATTCGTGTGAACATCCTAGGCAGGCTCCAAGGGTGATTCGATTGTCCATAACTAATGCCTAAAGGTGTAGCTACCTCAGCACACCTAAGTGTCAATACAATTATTGGATAATAATTAACATTTAAGGGATTTCTCCAGTATTTCCATGAAAAACAATTCCAAGATTATCTATGTATATTTCTAAGCATGAGGCGACTAACATTTTTTACTTGATAAAGATTTGTACTCTTTTCTCCTACTTTTTTACAGGGAACAATTTTTGGTTGCATTACACAGTTCCTTTGACAGACATACATTCACCACATTGTAATATCTCACGGGAACCTCCAGTCCAAATTAATTGACACATCACAACAGTACTTTTTGGTGTCCTAATTCAGCGCCATGTTTGAAACTTATCCAGATCAAAAAATAATCTTAGAGCAATCATGTACGTCTACTGGACCCAGGGGCACCAAAAACACAAGAAATCAAGTTTGCATTGTTCAATGTCTAACAATGAACTCAGGACCAGAGGCTTTATCACCTTGGCCATTTGAGAAGGTTCTAGATCTTGAGGTTGAAACACATAAGTGAAAGAGATATACAATTTATTTGTAGTGAGACACATTGTATTCCCAACCTGGTAATCAGAAGCTGGCAGTCTTTTAAACAACAACATACTTCTTGTGCGGCTCGTTTACGGACATACAAAAAGCATATGCGAAGCATATAAGACATTTTTGTGGAGCTCATGGTCAATGAATTCAAGTGTGTCACCCATAAGATGAGGAGCTATTTCAAAGTTTTAAACAAATATCCTACAGAGAAAGTGAACACACTGCTGATCAAATATCTGGCATAATAAAGTGTTTTGGGCCATGCTAGAGCGGTTGACCTTGAAGCCACAGAACTGGGTTCGAGTTTTGGCAGGACCACCCTAGGCAAATCACTTAATATCCCTGTGGCTAACGCAACTGGTGCTCATGTACAGAGCTCTGATACTTTTGGGTCGAGTTTGAGTTATATAAAAAAAATGAATCAACAAAAGCTGAGGGTCCCCAAAAAGTGTGGGACCTTGGGAAAAATGACCCCTCTAAATGTCCTATATGCAGAGTACTTAGCTTTTCTACCTCAGACTTCATTATATTGATGAATAATTCACATAATAGTCTTTAGAAAAGGGAATTTTAAACTGCATGAATGAATGGAGTGGACAAGTGTAAATAGAAGAGATCAGAAAATCAACAGCAATCCTAGAGGAGATAATTAAACCTTGAAATTCGAGAAAGAATCCCTTCATTGCTATGAACAGGCTTTAATTTATTACAAGGAAAGACAAGTACTCGAAAGAAGATGAGTAATTATGTCAAGAATCCTGCTGGGAACAGGCAGAAAGATGATTGTGGTTATCACTAAATGAGATGCTTGCTTTAGCTTTAGAAGTGTGTACATCAGAGAGCAGATCACGCAAGATTACTGGGTGAGCACTTTCCACTTCTTTTGGGAATGAGGAGCGAGCACGGGAAGCATTTGCCAGTGGTTGAAAGATTGGCTTCTACTTAATGGCAATCAGAAGACTAGACAATTCTAGGCTATAGTTGACAGAAAGAGAACCAGATTATATACAGTAACAGAAGTAAAACGAAGATTTTTATGTGAAGAGGTAGTGCTTGGAAAAGGAAAGGGGGACAAGAAGGCACTGGAAGTTTGTACAAGGAAAGCATAAACATCACTAGAACAATCTCTTTTTCCATATATGGCGAAGGTTGCTGAGAAAATTGCTAACCTTCAGCTAATGAGCTTTGTAGAGGAAGCCTCCCTGCTTCACGACTCGCAGTTTGGATTCCGTCCGCGGCATTCAACCGAGTCAGCACTGCTGATGGCAGTTGAGTCTCTACGGCAAGGAGTGGATGAGGGCCAGACTATGGCTCTGATCCTCTTGGACCTAAGCGCAGCATTCGACACTGTAGCGCATCCCATCTTGCTACAGTGTCTGAATGATGGAGGAGTATCAGGGGCTGAGCTTGGGTGGATCCAATCTTTCCTAACAGGCAGATGCTTCCAGGTCCGCCAGGGAGAGTTTTACTCCAGGGAGATTGGGTTGGGACAGGGTGTGCCGCAAGGCTCGTCCCTGAGCCTGACCCTGTTCAATCTGTATGTCTCCCTGCTGGCGGTCATAGTGGAAAGCTATGGACTTCGTCTAGTGTCCTACGCCGACGACACGCAGCTGGTCATCTCCCTTTCGCGCGCGCCCGGTTTGGTGGCGGACAATTTCAGAGCTTGCATGCAAGAACTGGCAGCCTGGATGTCCGCCAACTGCCTGAAACTTAATGGCAGCAAAACCGAGGTGCTCGTGGTGGGGGGATGTCCATCTGTGTGGACGTCGGCGTGGTGGCCTCCTTGCCTTGGAGAGACACCGGTTCCTTGCCAGGAAGCCAGGAATCTTGGGATGTGGTTGGACACCAACCTTGCCTTCGAATCCCAGATTGGTCGTGTGGTGGGAACTTGCTTTGGAGTCCTAAGAACTCTGAGAAAGGTCTTGGATTTCCTTCCCACTTCCGCTCGTCGGGCGTTGGTGCATGCCTTAGTCACCTCACGCCTAGATTACGGTAATTTGCTGTATCTAGGGGCCACGGGAAAGGCTCTCAACCGCCTACAGGTGCTGCAAAATGCCGCCGCTCGCCTTACTCTGAGGCTTCCTAGAAGATCCTCCTCCAGGGCAGCACTTCAGGCTCTGCACTGGCTGCCTGTGAGAAGCAGGGTGGAATTCAAAGCCCTTGCTACATGTCACCGGATTCTAGGTGGCAAAGCCCCTGCCCCGCTACAGAGCCTGGTGACCAGGTATGAGCCCACTAGGACTCTGTGCTCCTCCTGTACAGGCCTCCTGAAAATTCCTAAAATCAGGAAAGCACGTATGGGGGGAAGATTGTTCAGATTTCTGGCACCGAAGCATTGGAATGACCTTCCGTCTGAGATACGCCTGGAGGCATCAGAACTTCTGTTTAGAACTAAACTTAAGACCTACCTTTTCAGACGGTAGTCGGTTGCGCTGGCTGTCTAACTGCTTACCCCACTTTTACAGCGCGGGGACACGCCTGAAGGCGTACACCTGGCGCTCTACAAATGCCCCTAATAATAATAATAATAATAAGGGTGGTGGAAAAGAACAATATGATTTCATGTCAGAAATTCGATGCAATTAATAATCTGTGATTTGCATTGGTGAAAATGAAAAAAAAGGTTCAATGTGTGGAATAGATTTAAAATAACATAACAGCAGACTGAGGACTAGATTCCCTATCACCACAGTATGCAAGGAAGTTTAACTTTAACCCATCTTGGTTGTGAAAACAACTCCGGTCTCCTGAGAGCTGTAAATTTAGCTTTAACATAATGTAATCAGTGTTATCCAAGGTAAAACAGTCTTTTAAGATCACATGGTTAAACTCTGTATCCTTCCCAACCCACACAGATATACATCTTAAAAGGGAGCCAAGAGCTATCTAGTCCCCAATATATCCCTGTCCTAAATCTTCATGGACAATAAAAGATGGAGAACATTGGAGGAGGGACAACAAATGTCTCAAAAGACAATTTTACTCTGTCTGAATTTTGGTAGCATTGGAATAGCCCCAAATGTCACTACCTTCGGTTACAGCTAAAACACATTTCACTCTATACATTTTCAACAAAGCTTTTATTGCTTTTTTAATGGTAATTAGGCACAAAAATCAAGATAGAACAGCTGTAGAAGACCTAACTAATATATCTTTCTTTACAGTTATTACCAGTGGCCAAGAATTAGCCTAATCAAGCAAGACATGTATGCAGCAGAATGTATCTACCCTTCTAATTGGACTGCCATGGCAGTTATAAAGTCCTGTCTAGGTGGATCTTGGCCCAATTTCCATAGCATGAGATTTAGTAAAGTTGGTACTGAAACTCAAAGACTGCAAAACCTTTGAAGAAGAATCTATTAACTACTGTAAACCGAGGGCAGTTCTAAACAAAGGACTGGGTCATCCGCATAGAGTAACACAGGGATGGGATCAGAACCATGCGAGGCACATCATGCCTCTTCGCCAATAGGAATGACTCCAGATATTTAATTTATAGAGTTAAAGTAAAGGGTTTAAGACAACCCCTGCCTAACTCCCCTACTGACGTTAAAGGCCCTGCGCATTTGTTATCCCTGCCATATTTTACAGAAGCAGACAAACTCAGAGTGAAGACCCTTAAATAATAAACAATATCACAGTCTATCCATAGAGAGAGCATAATGAACTCCAGTTTGTCTCTATTTACTCTATCAAAAGGGATGTTGGGTCTATAAACACCAGGTGCAACGATTCTTGTTTGACAATTGTATCTTTATTTATCAAAAGGTGTAAATTCACACTGATCCATTGTGCTCAACCCTGGCCTAAAGCCATACTGGATTTTTGAAATGATGCTGATTTCTTCTGCCCATGTGGCTTACCAAGTTAGTACCACCTGACCGAGTACCTTGACTACTGTGTCTATAAGGGAGATGGGCCTATAACATTGTGGGTGTCCCCTTTCCTAAATGCTGGTATGAAAGTGGAATAAAACCAATAAGAGGGGACAACTGCAGAGAGGGTCACATTTAGGACCTGGTTGACAATCGGACTCCAGATTGTGGGTCGGGTTTATATAAATCACAAGGCAGCCCATCTGGGCCTAGGGTTTTGCTCTTAGATAGCCTCAATATTTCTTTGCTGAACTCTTCTAGAGTAAAAGTGATCTGATAAGCCCCTGATGTAAAGATTACATCAAAATTGGATGGTAAAGTATATGTCTGTCTATATTTGTAAATAGACTGGACAACCCAGCTATCTTCAGGGGCCTGAGAAGTTATTATTGGGTCATCCTCAAAACCTAGTATCGGGCAGTTGATAGTTCCCAAAAATAAAGTTATTTGAGAGCACACTAGCTTGGAGTAACTGATTCCAGATCTCCCCTTTAAGTGAGCATTTCCACTGCTTGGCCACATTTTTATATACGAACCAACACTATTTCACTTCCCCCTATTTCTTGGTTTTGTTTTTAACATTCTTAATAAATTACAGTAGTCGCTAGAACAAGAATGATCGAATCATCGGTGATTTTGGCAAGGGCTACTTTTGACGGTAAAAGTTAGGCCTTGTTTACCTTTTCACAAATCCTCTTAAAAGATGCTAACATTTCTGTATCCTTATAATTCATGTTTAGACATACTTGCAACTCAGGATCACACCCGGAATATAATTAACTGCAGAAATTTTCTAGAATTACATTAGGCACCTTATTCTATGACTTGATTCTTGAGTTGTATACCTGGGTCTATAGAGTCGCTCACACCCTTGTGGTTATGTTCCTAAGTCAATGACAGAGTACCCAGGTTATGGTCTCTAAACCCGCTCCATATAACCTTAAAATAGGGGAACATCCTTTACCACGAAACTTTTACAACGCGGTACCATTACCACTCAGGTTTTACAATGAAAGTCATTACAACAACTTTCGCTGGAGGGCGCTCTAGGATAGGCAATAGTTTAATTTACTATCCAACACCTTCCCTACTATCCACGGGGGCTGGAGTTGGAATAGTAAATTAAACCATTCACTATCCAGCGCCCCCAAACGCAAGTCGTTGTAACGACTTGCGTTGTAAAATCTGCGTCTTAACGGTACACGTTGTAAAAGCACTCGTTGTACCGTCATACATCCCCTTAAAATAGCTAGTTGTGTTGTCCAAGGTGGCTGATGCAAGAATAAAATCAATAATAGAGGACCTGCCTCCTTCTGCCGATGTTGGTTTAGTCAAATTAATATTAGAAACATTGCGGTCTTTAATTACCATAAAGTTAAGATCTAGTAACATCGAGTTTAGCGTGTCACCATGATGAGTATGTTCTAGGTGTGGGATACTCCTACAGTAACTAGGAAAATCTAAACTGAGCTTTTGGCAGCTTTCTTCACCGGGGTGAATGTTAAAGTCACCCAGGATAGCCAAGGGTCTATATAAATGCAGACACTCCATAATTTGCTCCAGAAACTCCCCTAGGGACTTCAGGTGCTCTAAGTGATTCTCCTGGGAATTAGGGTTAAGACCATCAACAACCAACAACCTCTTACATTTGGAAATGATAACAAGTCTGAACTCAAGTGAGGAGAGCAGGTAGATAACTGAGTCTTCTTTCAGTGAAACTAAGATGATATCACCCTTTCCCCCTTGGCTCTACCAGAAGAGAATAGAATCAGTGGATTAAAAAAAGAGACTAAACCCACCCAGTGAGAGTGAAGTGTTAACCTCCCACATCTCCTGTGAACACATTATATTCATTATATTATACTCCATAAAAAAATCCACCCATAATGGGTCATGGTTTCAGTGTTCTTATAATTCAAAGATGTTCTGAGGACCAGTTTCTCCAGAGGTGTAACAACAGCATAACCACTTTTAGTGAGTTTAGTCACCTTTTGCCTTTTATTTAGGCCAAGTACTTCCTTAACATTGGTAATTTAATTTGTTAAGTCCCTCACAGTCGATGTCAAAATGGAAGTGATGGAAGATTTCTGGCGATAGCCTTTAGTAATAGCCATTGAGTGATTTGATAAGGTAGGGTTTGGACTTACGTTGACGGCTGTGGTAGTAGGCTTTCCTTGACCACAGCCATGCGATGTTCCAACTTAAAAGCCTCAAAGAATGCAGAGGCTCTCCCATAGAGCAGGACACCCGTTTGGACAACCCTAAAGCGGCTGCGGCTCGCCCTATTTCCTTTTGACCCAGTCAATCTACCTGGTACAAGGGATTGACAATGTCAAACCTGTTGTACAGGGCACGGTGAACTTGTCCTGCTTAATGATGGAGTAAGGGGGCCATGGGACATCTCATGCATGGGGGCGGGGTTTGTTTAAATAGCCCAATGGGCACACCTGAATCTCCAAAGGGGAACTTATGGCAGAAGACAGACGAGAGAAGATGTTGCCAGCCAAACCTGTATGATCAAAAGAAACCTTCCATCTTGAGTCTCCATGAAAAGCCCTCTCCATCATGAGTCTTAACATAGGAACCAATTCATCCTCTTTGTGTAAACGTAATATTGCGCTGATATAAAAAAAAGTGCCTGCCACTATATGTTTTTTAAACCAATGAGCAATCTTATTTTTCAGTTGTTCAAAACTTTCTGATTGACCTTCTTTCAGACTGGCAATGTTAACCATAACTACATCATAAGGGGTCACTGCAGGGGGTACATTTATACTAGGAGGGGTGATTTAGAAGGAGACTCCCTCCTGTTAACACAACTTGTCCCTCCCTGCCATCGTGGGCACATGGTATGAGTGTGGGAAGGAGCTGTAGATGGGGAGACATGCCCATGGTTTTGGATGTACACAACTGATCCCCGGGGTCGATGGAAGCCCCCTATTTCTGATCTGCAAATTGTACGGGAGCCTCCCCCAAACTTTGATTTTGCTGGGAGCCTATTATGAGGTCAGCCTCTATAAGGCTTTCGTTCGCCGTGATGTCCTCTTTGGAATTGGGAATTGTAATAATATTGTTATCGGGGTTAGATACTGAAAATGAAGATAGTGCCTTTTTGATTGCTGCAAGCTGAGGATTGCCGCTTTCGAAGGAGGCTCTCACCGGTGGTTCCATTTTACTATATAGATCATTAAACAAATGTTCAATCACTTCAATTATAGTAGATGTAACCCCCACATCCCCTCCCTCGAGGCAGAACTAGAATTTACATAGGAGCAATTCCCCCCTGCTCTATTGGACGGTACATCTCTTTCTTTCCTCTTGCAAGTTGGCGGCTCAGAAGAGAAGGATCCGCCTGCATTTAGTCGATGAACAACTGCAGACACCGCTAATGTATGCCCTCCCTGGGAATATTAACATCGCCATCACAGCATTGTTATCATTCGAAGACCTTCTGAGGACCACTTCATGTTAGTTTTGTCCCCATGGGCCTTTTATTTAGGCCAAGTTCTTCTTCAACGTTGGTTATTTAATCCGCTAAGATCCTCACAGTCTATGTCAAAATGGACGTGATGGAAGATTTCTGCCGACTGTCTTTAGTAACAGCCATTGATTGATTTGATAAGGTACGGTTTGGACTTACGTTGACGCTTGTGGTAGTGGACTTGCGTCTGCCCATGACTGAGAAGAGCTCATACAACAGAGGAGA